>NW_022589706.1:84284751-84367695 GCF_004348235.1 Phoca vitulina
CTTCTCTTTTGTTGTTTTATCCAAAAAAAAAAAAAAAAAAATCAACAAACAAAAGATACTAAGGAAAAAAAAAAATAACCTATAAAAAAAAAAAAAAAAAAAAAAAAAAAAAAAAAAAAAAAATCCCTTTCAATTGTTCTGCAATCACATCCATAGGATTTTTTTTTAAGAAATACCCATAGGTAACCTCAGTGACAAATCACGTAATTTGGTCTAGACCAGAGTAACAATGCATTATAAATCAATGTCTCATTTTGCTATAATTGCCTCCTTAAAATAGCTACAATGGGATCAATGTCTCAAATTCTGTTTTATTATACACACATTATTAAAAGCATCAATGACAAAATGCTAACTGAGTAAGGCAGAAGAGCAGCTGGTTCCATGGCTCCATCAAAAGAATGTTCTGAAAACAGTTCAAGAATGTTTGATCTACTTCACAAGGATTCTGTTCTAAAATTTCAAAGCCACATTAAAAAGTGATAATTGCTATCTGCAGTGGAAAAGAGGAAGTCCAAATGTTGGAATTAGGCCAAACATTAGCAACAACTCTCTTTTGGGTACTTAATGAATTTTGCCTTCTTCCTTCCTACCAAATATGGCTTTACCCTACATATTACGAATTGAAGGACCGGGGATGTTTTTATTTCTTTAAGGAAGGCAGAGCTTTTTAAGACTAATCAGCTGTATAGCATTCCGATTCACTTAGCAAGACAGAGGAATGTGCTGCCTAATGAAAATATAATCACTCTCATAATTAAGTACTTAATAAATGTATTAGTTATAATTTTATTTTGAGACTACTAAATCCATGTTCTCTTTCTTTTGTTCTTTCTTTGTCCTTGCATATTAATTACATTTGGGTTTCTTTCTATAGTTACCCTGACTGCCATATTCATTCTGGTTCAACTAGTCCAAAACTATCTCACCTTATGAATATCAGAAAACAGAGACAATTAAAAGATAGTATGTGAATTTTTTTTCTTTTCCTGACTATTGAAAGAAATCATATTTAAGTCCGTTTATTGAAGGAAACTCACTGAGCATTGAACAAACACTGGAAGAACGAATTCAAAAACTTACTCAGAATATAGGCTATGTGTGTGACCTATAGGAATGTGGTTCATATTGTTGAGAGTCAATTTATTTATCAGGTAGGAGACAGATAATGATTATAATAATACTGATCCACTTCACCAAGATATTGTGAAGAATGAAGAATAAACAAGCCATCTGACATTACTACATAGTACATGAAGCTCCATTACTCACACTGCAGTGCTCTGCAGTGGGCAATTATAAGCTTCTAGGGGCCAAAGAACATAATGTGCCATACTTAATACCACTTGATAGGTACAACTCTGTCACCCTTTTCCAACTACTGAATAATTCCATGCTTTTCTAATCATACTACCCCTTCCAAACATAACAATGCACTCTTAACAAGCTCCCCAACCTGAGTAACAGAAATGCAACAGATTACTGCTCAGTTTCAAACATACTCCGATTTCCTACTTACTTACTCCTTACAAATTTTTCTCAGTGATGTATCCATAGGGGGCACCTGGGTGGCTCAGCCGGTTAAGCATCTGCTTTTCCCTCAGGTCATGATCTCAAGGTCCTGGGATCGAGCCCCACAAAGGGCTCCCTGCTCAGCAGGGAGTCTGCTTCTCTCTGCCCTACCCCCCCCAACTCATGCTCTCTCTCTCAAATAAATAAAAATCTTTAAGAAAAAAATGATGCATCCATAGCCCCACACAATTTCTTGAAGTAACTTCATTCAAAGCCTTACTATGTTACGGGGGGAAAAAAAGTGGGTAGAAACCTATTACATAGACAAAAATTTTAATTATTCCATAGTGTGACTAAAGTAAATATTCTTCTTGTATCAAAATGCATTTTGTATCAATAAAGATGAAGGCAAAGCTGAAGACAAGGTGTGGGCAAGAATACTCATTGTCTCCAGTCTTCCCTTTCTGAGTTGTTTTTCTCCTTCAAGACTGTGCCTTCCCCTCATCTAAATTTATTCTCCAGAAGTAACCCTGCCTACAGTGTGGTTGACTCTTCAACATCCATTCCACCTCCAAATGGTCAAGTCAAGCCAACTATGATAATCTCCTCTCCCTTGCCAGCAATTAACATTAGTTTCAGAGAAGAGTTGGTCTACATCAATTTGGTTTGCTCAGAGAAGATAATTCTCCCTCCGTCTCTCTCTCCTGCCCCGCAGCCCGCAATATCCCTTGATGAAAACCAGGAAATACGTTGTTCCACTTGCTGTGGGCAGCCACCTTAGATCACCAGAGAAATTTGCCTCAAAATAAAGGGATACTTACTGGTTCAAGGTATTTAAGGAAATCTCTGCCAAATCATTAGCTGAGCACTAAGCTAACTGAGCCCTTCAGAGGCAGCACATGACAGAGTACTGACCTTACAGAAGTCATTTAGTAAAATCATGAAACAAACAATAAGGTAGGGGTGAAACCCAATCTACGGCACAGATTGTGCAATGAGGTCTTGATTAACCTCTTGTGTGGCACAGATTTTGCAGTTGGGTTCAGATATAATCTTCTCTATGGGAAAAGCGTTTATCACTTATTTATGGCAGAGTTGTTTCTAGGTATAACCTCATATTTGGCACAGATTGGGCAGTTAGCTCTAGGTATATACTTTTTCTGTGGCACAATCTACACATCCTATGGTATTAGGCACAAGGCTGAATACAGTTTTTGCTTAATGTAACACTGATTTCTTGTATATTGCTTACACTTTGTAGTTACTTCATTTGTATTCTTCATAAAATTACTTGAAGGTAAAATGTTGTATCCTATTGTAAAATAACAAGAGCTCAAAAAAATCACCAAAATACAAAAATTTGGATAATGATTGGAGAACTGATTTTTGCCAAAGATTTCTTCACTTTTGTTATATCACTTAAATTAGAAGTTGCAATATGAATCTAAAACATTTAATTTATGAAACATTATGTTACACAAAATGTTTCAAGAATACATCTGTTGGGTATACCTGAAGCTAATATAACACCATACATTAATTATACTGGAATTAAAAAAAACAAATAAATAAAATTTTTAAAAAATATATCTGCTGAATAAAGCAAGAACAATTTAATAAAAAGTTATGATAAATCTTCTCTAAATAAGAGTTATTTTAAATTTTCTGGTTTGCCAGGCATCAGAAGCAGAGATACTGGCAGAGAATATTAGTCCTCAATTGGATGAAACCCAAATCCATTCCCGAAACACCTGTAACCTCCCCAGTTCATTCTTAAAAACTCTCATAAACCTTATGGGTACAACCATAAATGGCCACTTTCCCCATTCAATGCTTTAGGAAGTGAATAAATCATGTTAGGTCTATAAGCCTGGCACAAAAAACAGTTGATTGCTAAATACTGTTTATATTGAAAAAGTTATCTCAATCCAAAAAAGACATTTTAATTCTGATTCTCTTCCAAATAACTATTGTTTAGAAATGCCTTGTTATTTATTGTCCTACAACACTTTAAAGTAAGATTTTTTTTTAGAACATTCTTTGACTTAATATTTCTCTCTAATGATTTTCACATTTTCTAAAATTGATTTATAGACCATGTTAAAAAGTGGTGGGGGGTGGGAGGGATGGGGTGGCTGGGTGATAGACATTGGGGAGGGTATGTGCTATGGTGAGCACTGTGAATTGTGTAAGACTGATGAATCACAGACCTGTACATCTGAAACAAATAATACATTATATGTTAAAAAGAAGAAGAAGAAGAAGAAGAAGAAGAAGAAGAAGATAGCAGAAAGGGAAAAATGAAGGGGGGGAAAACGGAGGGGGAGACGAACCATGAGAGACTATGGACTCTGAGAAACAAACTGAGGGTTCTAGAGGGGAGGGGGTGGGAGGATGGGTTAGCCTGGTGATGGGTATTAAAGAGGGCACGTTCTGAATGGAGCACTGGGTGTTATACACAAACAATGAATCATGGAACATTACATCAAAAACTAATGATGTAATGTATGGTGATTAACATAACATAATAAAATTTTAAAAAGCTATAAATATTGGATATTTATCTTTTTTATTGCATTTAGTTCTCAACAAAAATTGATATGGAAGATAGCCAGACTGCAGTGGGCTCTTTTTGCTCCTCCAAAAAATTTTTAATGTAAAAGGAAAAATTTCTATGAACATCATTATAGTTTTAAATTATGTAGAACAATCATTAAAAGTGAAGGAAAAGCTTCAAAGTATTTTAGAAACATGTAAAATAAAGTCTGATAAATAAAATTTTTTAACTAGCAGCTATGCTACCAGTTGGTCCGGTGAGCATGCTAAAAAGCTAAGTGAGTGTGATCTGAATCAATTATGTACAAGAGATATAGTTTACAATATACCCTGTTTCATTAAAATGCTAGATATTACCCCAGCACTCCAGAGGCAGTTCTTTGCTCTCCTTCATGGATATTAGAAAAGAAATATAAACACATTTCTAACATGATCTACACATTACAAAAAAATCAGTGCTGAGACATGAGTGCTCAAATAAATGGCACAGCCAGGGAAATGGAAAGCAAGGGCAATTCATTCATCAGTGGAGATGAATAAAATATCTCATGCCTTAGACATTGTGAAGAATTCTCTCTCAGAACTCAACATATTGGGGCGCCTGGGTGGCTCAGTCGTTAAGCGTCTGCCTTCGGCTCAGGCCTGATCCCAGGGTCCTGGGATCGAGCCCCGCATCGGGCTCCCCGCTCAGCGGGAAGCCTGCTTCTCCTTCTCCCACTCCCCCTGCTTGTGTTCCCTCTCTCGCTGTGTCTCTCTCTTCAAATAAATAAATAAAATTTAAAAAAAAAAAAAAATGTTAAAAAAAAAAAAGAACTCAACATATTTGGGGGGGAAATTAGGGTTCACTCAGATGGAACTTTTCAAATGCAAAACTTGTAAGGGTATAAACCTCCAACTAGGGCAGTAAAAAGAGAAATAAAAATTATATGAATAAACAAGGGAGTTACCCAAAGGATTATTTAAAGCCAAGATAGGTAAATTTCCACTCCTATTAATCAGAATGTATACTGGTAAGAGAATGGTGTAATTGCAATTTATGAACCAACTATTCTTGAATCCATCCCATCATTGCTAAGTGAAAATGCAGCATCCTTAAACTTTTGAGAAATATACTTCTCATTAATATCTGTCTAAAATTCACCATCCCTCAAAGGCCATTACAAGGGCCACTATCTTCAGCAGACCCACTTCCAACCCTGCCCTTCATCTTGACAATAGTGATTTTTCTCCAATCTTTGAATTCCACATGTAAGGCTATATACATCTTTCTTAGAATATGTTAGTATTTTGCCTTGTATAGTCAGAGGCACAGAAATGTCACAGTTATGAACTGACTCTGCAGACAGACCTGAGTTCAAACTCTAGCATTGTCACTTGAGCTAGTGATTTAACCTCTCTGTGCTTCAGGGTTCTAAGCTGATACATAGGGAGGACAACAGTAACAGCACTTTATTAGGTCACTGCAAGAATTAAATAATATACTTAAGTTGTCTGCCTAGTAGTTTGGCAGTCTATTAGGTTCAACCACTACTACTATCTTGTGATCACTTATACATCTTTTTATCCTATATTAAATTATAAATCCTTTCTGAAACAAGCAGAGTATGAAAAAATAATTCCTTGAGTACTCATTTGCTTCCTTAAAATCAATTTGCTATTATTTGCTAATCTGAGTGGAGATTAATTCTTCCAAAACAGTGTACAATGCCTCCCATGTTTGTTTTTTGAATAAGTGTTTACTACCTTAGTATTCATGTCCCCAGCCTTTCAGTAGAAAAAATAAGCAAAAGTAAGGAAGACTTTTCTGCAGCTCAGAGATTTTTTTGTTTTCCATCTATAAATTTAAAGGCTTGAGCTACATCATCTCTAAGATATCTTTCAATTCTCATATTCAAGAAACCTGTAACACCCATTGGAACCAAATCATTCTTGTTCTACGCTGAAGCTACTCCTTTTGAATTTTGCCAACATTCTTTGCCTTCTTGCTTCAATTCCCCCTTTCCAAAATGTGATCTCTGTGGTTTGTATTTTCTGGAGTGCCATGTTACTTCACTTTCCCTTTTGTCCAATCCCTAAAACAACAGATACATTGTCATAATCTTCAAGATCTATTGCTAAAAACTGTATTAAGTCATATATATAGGGAGGGTGATCTTGTTTTCTAGAAGGTTTCTGAATACATCATCATTAAATCACCTGTTAGCCGCTTAATGGGAGACCTTTAGAGGAAACAGGGCATATGCTAACTCAAATCTGTGAAATATTTGCCTAGCAAAAAATATTTGGCCTGAGGAAGAAATGACTCATATAAACATCACCAGTTTTCACCTTGGCACTCCTTTAGTCCCCAAGTCCTTCTGAGCTTACAGATGGTCTTAATTAAAAACAAGTAGTTTCTAATTTACAACACAGGAAACATTTAGAATTTGTTGTTGAAGTAGAGTTAGTGGAACCTAGTAACCCCAATCTCACCCCCAGACAACTACCTCCATGACTTTAATTCATTTGTACAGATTCCTGATGTGTTCATAAGTCTCTTTTATTACAAGTATAATATACTTCTATTGCACTTTTTTTAAAGAAAGAGTTGACAGACACCATATCAAGTCTTATCTTTTTTTCACCTTGTGTTCTTGAGTTGTGTCAAGCTTGTGATGGGAGCTGACTACAAAGACAAGAGGCCTGAGTCTAGAATACTAATGGCTGATGGCTTCCATCTTTCATATAGGCTACATTCTCTAACTGTGACACCAGTGTCCAGAACCTTTACAAAGTGCAATACTGCTTGTTTTGCACACAGTTGTGTGCTTGTCACCTAGTTTTTCCTATAAACAGTCCAATAGCTGCTGTTTCACAGCCACGTTTCCTCAGCTTGGTATCATTTGTGTAACAAGAAGTCAATTCCACCAACAACTGTCTTTAATAGCCTATTCTGCTTGAAAATCTTTAGCCTCTTTTTTTTTTGAAAGGCAAACCCTAACATTGGAATAATAAATGTCCTTAACCCGTATGCACTCCACTTCACTCCCTGCAATAAACACACACACCAACACACAATTTGTCAAAGTTTGTCAAGAGGTGAGGGGATGAGGTTGAAGGTCAAATTAAGAATGGTAGTTTTACCATCTGGGAAACTAGCCAATACTAGTGTTCATAAGATGAAGCCTGAATTGGACAGGGCTTATGATATTATCCCAGTAGACCAGAAGTTACATACTATGTTTCAATGATTCCTCCCTGTTACTTAAAACTCACATTCTATGTAAAACTTGATATTGACATTTTTGCATTTAGATACTCACAGTTTTATAAGACTAAATGGAAGTAATTGGCTTTTTTATTTTACTAAAGCTTTCTTAATGCTTTTTATTTCCAAAGTCTGAGGAGTTCTTTATGCAAAATAGTTATTCATTATTAACTTAGCAAATGTACTTGTATTTATTTTATTAAATTAAAAAAATTTTTCTCTAGGTAGTTTTCAGGATCTTTAAAAACTTCAATTTCTCAATATTAACCATCTACTTAAAATATTCTTTCCACTAATAGTTATATTCATAAACTAAATAAAATTTTTCAAGGTAGGAAGAGAAAATAGGAACTAGAAGGAGTATGGACTTAAAATTAAGCCTTCATCTCTTTTTGACCCCATGAGTTGCCATACCATCAACACACGTGGAAGAAATCGTTCTGTGAACTTGGAAGGTCCAAGAACCAATTCAGCTTCTGGGATGAAAGGGGCCACTGGGTGCAGCTGTAACTCTGCCAACAGCTTTGCAGGATCAGATAATTACTCTTTATTTTAAAAGTAACAGTTTTTTAAAACCTGTACCCAATTTGTAAGGTTCAAATTTAACTCTACTAAGATGGAGAAGAGCCACAAAGATGATTAAAGGGTTGGAAAGTAATATGTAGGGGAAAGATTAAAGAACTGAGATTACTGCGCGTGGTGAAGGGAAAACTGATGGATGATATAATAACATTCTTAAGGTATTTGGTCAGTTATTCCATTGACCAACTGCTTTCTACCTTCAATGAGGACAGAACCAAAGAAAATAGAAAGTATGATGGACTTAGGTTAGATCTAAGAAAGATTTCTCAGAAAATAAGGCTGTTTAATACTGGAACGGACTATCCTCTCCTAAAGTCCTCACATCTGACATAGATGACCATCTTCCCGGAGTTGGTAGTTGTAGTGTTAATGGAAGGTGGGAGAATAAATCCTCTCATGCCTCTTTTAAAGCTATGAAATCTAGGATTTGATTTGATTTGATTTGATTTGATTATTTTTGACAGAGAAAGAGTTGGGGGGAAGGGCAGAGGAAGAGGGAGAGAGAGAGAATCTTGGAGCCAGATGCAGGGCTCAGTCTCACTACCCAGTGATCATGACCTGAGCTGAAATCAAGAGTCGGATGCTCAACTGACTGAGCCACCCAGGTGCCCCTAAAATCTAGGATTTTGAGTCAGATTCTCTTACATCTATTTTAATACACAAAATTACATATGTAAAACGTTAGAAGTCAAAATTGAAACAGGTCTGGAAGATAGACACTCTTTCCCATATAAAGGATTCTCAGGCCTTACACAAAGCTGCCCTGGACTACAGTAAACCCCTCCTTTGTTGGTCTTACAAGCATACAAAAACACTAGCCTCTTTACCTAGCCTAGAATAAGCATTAGGATATAAGAAGAAAAGAAACAGAAGCAGATTTTTTTCCTCATCATGAAAACTAGCCCTCCCTAGGTCAAAGTAAAAAGGACATGCACAATGGAAAAGCGTAGTTTCTATACTGTGGACTATATTTTTTCCTTTTTTCAGTATCTTACTACCCAATGAAATACTAAGAGAAACAGGAAAATAAAATCTGTAAAGTTCACAAAATTTATCAGAGAAAGTGCTGTGTCACCTTGTAGGCCTTTCTATGATTATTTTTCATTTAAATGTACTCATATGATCACACTGTTCCCTTTCTATTGCAGTAATTTGCAACAATTTTAGAGGACTTTACAAAGTGGATGAAAAGTAGTTGAGGCATCTGCAATTCAAGGCATTTAAACCTTAATTCACAGAGAGCAACCCTGAGAATAATTACCAGGGTATCCTCATTTTCTGCTACACTGCTCATGAAAGACATGCCATCACTGTTTTTGAAAAAAATACCACAGATGCAATATTTTTAGAATTGTTATCATTTCTCACTTGAGTGATTCAATAACTGTAGCACTTGTTTATGGTCCCCAAAAGAGCTTACATAACTAAACATATACAATTATAGGCACTCAAAATTTTAAGTGTCTTAGGCAATTCATCGCTTTACAGAATATTTGATGAAGGGCATGAAAGAAATCTTTTAAAATTGGCTTCCCAGAAATTCATAAGCCCATGATAATATAATGCACAAAAATGTGTGAGCCTTGAGAAATTTTTTTTGGCATTGTGATTTGTCCATTTGGTATCTTTATATTTTATAATCTCTATTCAAATAGCTACAAGCTCAAAATCACTTAATTAATTTGATAGTTTATGTTATCTGATTTAAAAAACTGAACTTCACCATTTCTTAATATGACTCTAATATGGACACAGATAAGACAAAATATAAAAGTTCAGTTACTATCATATCTTAGGAAGAGGTTAGATGAATATATTATATAATTTATCATCCTGAGATACTTTTGAAAGTGAAGAGGGTTCTATTAATAATTAAACCATAACAGCAGATGGAAACTAGAATTGTCCTAGGCAAACCAGGAAATATGGACACCCCTATCATAGAGCAACACGATCCAGTCTGTGATAGCCAAACACAGAAGCCTGCAAGATCTCCAGGGACTTGGTCCTCTGGGTTGGAACTGCTATGCAGGAGATAATTAACTGGTATGAAGGACTGGGGAGAAAGTTTATTTTGAAGGTCAAAGAATGTACCAAAAGGCCACCCCAGAGAAGCCAACAATGATGGAGGCCTAGCCTGAAATAACAGACATGTCCTAGCATATGTGTGTAGCACAGTGATGGGCAAAGAAAAGGCAGGAAAAACTCAGACCTTCAGGGAAGCCAATCAGCAAGCAGCAGGTTTGACTGGAGTTCAAGAGCTGGTCCCATTCATCCACTGTACAAATATTAAATGAACACCTACTATGTTAACCCTGACTACAGGGACTGAAAAAACAACAGAGGGTATTGGATAAAAACACAGTACATGATAAGTTACCAAATCTACAGCACAAAATAAGGATTCAGTCTAAAAGTAAAAGAGAAGCTTTATCTTAAGAACTATGCCCATGACGGGTGCCTGGGTGGCTCAGTTGGTTAAGTGACTGCCTTCGGCTCGGGTCATGATCCCAGGGTCCTGCTCTGCGGGGAGCCTGCTTCTCCCTCTCCCTCTGCCTGCCACTCCCCCTGCTTGTGTTCTCTCTCTCTCTGTCAAATAAATAAATAAAATCTTTAAAAAAAAAAAAAAAGAACTATGCCCATGGGGAGGGAAGGTATGCAGAGGCTGGGCCTGACAGCTACTGTTGTTTTTTAACAGATGATCCTGTAGTCGTGTTTCATTAAATAACAAAAAATATTTTGCTGAAAAATGAAAATGAAAAGAAAATATTTCCCACAGGGGAAAGCAAGTAAAGAGAGATCAGCCCAGGGGTGCGTGGGTGGCTCAGTTGGTTAAATGTCTGCCTTTGGTTCAGGTCATGATCCCAGGATCCTGGGATGGAGCCCTACATCGGGCTCCCTGCTCAGCGGGGAGTCTGCTTCTCCCTCCCCCTCTGCCCCTACTCCCGCTTGTGCATGTGCAAACGCGCGCGCTCTCTCTCTCTCTCAAATAAATAAATAAAATCTTTAAAAGAGAGAAGAGGAAGAGAGAGATAAGCCTGAAAAGATAGGAAGGAGCCCAATCATGGAAGGCTCTGGAAGTCAGGTAAGGAAAGACAAAGTGAAGTCAATTAATGTTTTTCTATAGCAAAGCAGGTAGCAATTACAACCAGCTCAAAGACTATCAAAGGAACCTACAAGGGGTAATATGGGCCTGAGCTAGGGCAGATGTAATGCTGTTTAGGTACAACTGCAGGAACTTTAAAACTAATGAATAGGAAAATCACATGAAAGGAAGACTGGAATATTGTCAATAACAAAAAGCCAGTAGGTGGCTAGCAGGGAGGAGCAAATTCAGCAGATGCAGTTAATCTTAGACATGCTAAATATGAGGGGAAACTAAGGCATTCTGCAGGATAACCACCAGGTAGGTAAAAACGTGGGCTTCAGCTCAAAAGATCAGAACTGAAAGCAAAGATATGGGATTCATCTGAACATATGACACCAAGAGAAAGAATATAAAGACCTAAGAGATGAGATCCAAGTAACAAATCATGAGGTACTGTCACCCAGCGTAAGACTGGGTGACACTTAAATCACTGGGTAGTGAGATTTTAAGTGTCTTAGGCAATTCATCGCTTTACAGAATATTTGATGAAGGGCATGAAAGAAATCTTTTAAAATTGGCTTCCCAATTTTAAATCTTTTAAAATTGGCCGAAGGAAGAGGATCTAGAAGAGAGAGATCAGAGAAAGAAGAGACTCAAGAGTTGACTGTCACAGAAGCCAAGGGAAAGAACATTGACAGAGACAATACAGTCAACAGAGTCAGATGCCAAAAGAGTTGAAAAGAATGAGAACTGAGAACAAGCCATCTTATTCCCCAGTCAAGGTAATATGTGAGAATATTTTGCCTGCCACACAACCCTATATATATTTACTGTTAGATTATAAATACTTTTATTCCCTAGTCCTTGGCCAGGGTAATTTGAAACCTTTTATTCTTCATCTAGCTTGATCAAAGTTATGATTAATCGAAAGATGATTAGTATTTCCCTTTCTCAGACTCTCATCATTTCTATCATTAAACATGTATATATTCAACTTTGGCAAAGGTTTACTTTGCTGACAAGTGCGTCCAGCATATATCTTGATTCTACATGGAGGTTGAAATCTTCATTTGTTATCTGGGCAGTTGTGTTGGACAAGTCCCCTGCGCCACCTACTCTTTCAATTAGCCAGCAGTAAAGGCGCATGAATCTCGAATGGCACTGTATTAGGTTCTGCACTATACCTGCCTCCAGGAAAACAGCATTTCAGAGCTGTCCCACAAAAAATTATCAGCATCTCTTTAGCCTCATAATTGGCTTGAAAATAAGTATCCCTCAGGCGCCTGCATGGCTTAGTCAGGTAAGCGTCTGCCTTTGGCTCAGGTCATGATCCCAAGGTCCTGGGATTGAGTCCCAAGTCGGGCTCCTTGCTCAGTGGGGAGCCTGCTTCTCCCTCTACCTCTGCCTGCCACTCCCCCTGCTTGTGCTCTCTCTCTCTCTCTCGCTCTCTCTCTGTGTCAAATAAATAAATTAATTAAATTAAATTTAAAAAAAAAAGAAAATATGTATCCCTCAATCTCCACCCATGCAATGCAATAAAGCCAAGCCAGAGCACCAGTCCCACCCCCTCGACACACCCCCAGCTGCTGGGCTACTCCTCCTCTCATTCCCTGCAGACGATCATCTGTTTGTCAGACATCGATCATCTGTTTGTCAGACATCGATCCAGCTCTCTGGGGAACAGCTGATCAGTGAGGGATGGGTGAAATAGCCACCAAGCAGCTGCACCATTTTTCTGGGACAAAGCATGATGGCTAATGTTTATGAGAGGATGAAATGTGGGAAAACTAAAGCCCTTGATAAGTGCAGAAGCACTGCTTAAGTCAGCACCTGGGTAAAAATTTTCCAATTACTTTTCTGACAGTACTCCTATCAGGAAGATAGTTGGCTAGTAGCATACAATTTACTATGAGGTTTGTGCACTTATTATGCATACATCTATTGAACACCTACTAGGTGCCAGAATTTGTAGTAAGAACTAGATATTTTAGCCACCTTTACTAATTCCTATATATGATGGAAAGTATCCAGAAATATCTTCCTTTTGTTCAAATCCAGCCTGACATTTAAGAGTCTAGCTCAAATACCAGGTCCCCTAGAAAGGTTTCCTAAAGTCTCCCAGGAAAAAGTAACAACTCTTTTCTCTAAATTCTCACAGCACTCTATTTGGACCTCTTTTATGGGACATGATATCCCCCATTATATTTATTTACATGTGTCATCTCTATAAATAACTTGAAGCCAAGATTCATGTCAGTTTAATATACCATCATCTTCATATTCCTCAGGGCATAATGAATACATTAATGAGCTACCTGCTGTCCACCTTGGCCTGACAAAGATTAGATGCTTGGGAGAAAACATTTTCTTATTCTCTACACTGAAAACAATTTTAAACTATAAATGGAGAGACAAAATAAACAAAAAAGGTTATATATTTGAGTGCCATCTAGTAATAATCATAACTCCAATGCCAATAATACTGAATCTATTATACTTTGATCAAAATGAGATTTAACTTCACCTTTGCATCTATTAAAGAAAAGGTTAATTAAAAAGAAAAAAGTACTAAAGTAAATATTCATGACTTACTCAAACTTTCTAGGTGAACTGTTTTTCAGTATTTTAAAACATTAATTATACTTGAGGTTTACACAATCATTAAAGCAGGACAAATAAGGTTTCTACTTTCCCCTACCAACAAAACACTTGTTAGTAAGGAAATTGGGTTATATTATGTACTTGAAATAATTTTTTAAATTTATGCTTAGTTATAAGTAATTTATAATTCATATAGTTTTCTAATTCATGCACATGCCCTTCAAATGCTCTAGTTTATGAAATAAAGCTTAAAGTTTAGGGATTATTCTGAAGGACTTATGGGCTAGACCCACTAAGTAAATAGGAGGTAGGAATTAAAACCCACTTTCTTTCTTGAGGAGCCGAGCACCCAGTAGTAGAGTGGTGTGGTATAGTGTAAAGAATAATGAGGTACAGGTTTGGAAACCTGGATTCTACAGGATGCTATCTATACACATGTACATGTTTATATGTATATATATGAACATGTATGTGCATATATATAATATTTTAAATATATGCCCCCCTCATTTTCACAAACCCTGGATTATAAACTCCTTGAACACAGGAACAATCTTGTACTCATCTTTCTATCCAATTCAAAGTCTATACAAGTACCTTGTTTGTAGTAGATACTAAATAAATTTTGGTTAAATTGAGCTGAATTGAATGAAATTCCTTTAATAAGCTTGCCTGTTACCACGTTTTGATCAATATGCTTGAAAATTAAACACATTACCCAGCAGAGAGATTTTTCTAGGTTTTTGACAGGGTTTCCAAGCCAATAAATATATTAATTCCTTAAAATGAGTTCTAGATACTTCTGGATATCTCTCGAGAAGAAAGAAAAGGGGAAAAAAGAAAATTAGCATTTCTTGAGCTTCTACCATGTACCAGGCACCATGTTAAGTGCTTTCACAGAATTCTTAGCTTCAAAAAGCACTGATGCAAATAACAATGCTTACAAAATAGGTTCTGTGAAATTGGAAAAAATAGGTAACAGGTAATCTGTTAGGGACAAATTATGGAGTCACTGGACAAAGAGAATGCTATCTTATTCTATGATGTGAAATCTGGCAGTCAAACTATTAAAATAAATAAGTATTCTGTTTGGGTGGGAAGATACCTCTTCTCAATGAAATTTTTACTTGACAGTAGAATTCTGTCACTTGGAGCAAATAAGAATATTACGTTTGCAATTTTTCACGAATTCTGAACTTAGCCATAATAAAAAAAACTATTTTGCTCTAAAATAGTATCCTTGCAATATTTAAACTCATATTTCAAGAGTAACTTACTCTCATACTACAATTTAATTTAAAAATAAAACTTAAATCATCAAACCAAAAAAGTACCACATTGCTAAAACAAACCCAGACTCAAGGAAGTTGAAAATTTGGTGCAAATCTCACAGGCTTCGTGGTTTGAGTGCTTTCCAAATTTATTTTAACTCACTGCTCCAAAGCCATGGTTCTCCCCCAGGCAGAGGGTCTCAGAATGGGAACGAGAGTGAATATTTGTGGTTGGGAAGGGCTAACTGGAGAGTTCTGATGTGCAGCCCTCTCCCTCCCCCCAACTACATCCCCTCCCAAAGGAGAACCACTGCTCACTCATTTATTCAAATAATCTTTATCATTACATACTAGACTGTTTTAAAAACCTCTTTACCTTTTTTCTGGTTTTCCCCTAAACCAGGAAAGTACAGAGAGAAGCTAATGAAAAATCAAAATAGCAACCACAAGTAAATTCGTCTCGTTAAAACACTTCGTAACTTCAAAATATTGATGCTTTCTGACAATTTCACACATATTTACCTCGCAATGAATACTACATCTGTTACACACTCCTACAAAACTTGCTTTGAGTTTTGGACACATCAAAATTTTCTCTTCCATTCTACTTTTATGTCTTTAGATAGTTAAGTAAAATGACTATTTTATAGATTTCAAGTGACAGTTCAGAATTCACAACTGGGCTTCAGAACAGAGCACACCAAGTTCCCACATTGTCTGTTCATCAGTGCTAATCTCACCTTCTCTCGTGTGAACTAGAAGCCTTTTGGAAAGGAGCCACATAGAGATATGAACATTTCAAGAATTCCCGTGTGTGTGTGTGTGTGTGTGTGTGTGTGTGTGTGTGTGTGTGTGTGTTGGTATAGATTTGACCTAGGCAGGAAAGCAAAGGAGATTACCATATTGTTTTAAAGTGGCCTTTTGGTGCTTGATTTCCAATAATTTTCAAAATAAAATAAAATCTGATCAACAGTTAAATGGTAAGGTTTTTTTTCATTCAGGATACGTGTTGATAGATAAATTAATTTTCTTCACATCAAATTCACCTTGGGTGAATGCTTACAACTGCAACCAGCTTGTCCATCAGTTACCTTTGAGGCACCTTCTCAAACAGGAGTCCATGTCTTCAGCAGAATACCAGTGCACAGGGTGCCAACATGATGTAAATTCTGGAAGTACTAATTTTGTGTGAATATTTGAGATGTTCTTGAATTTCTCTGATCTCAAAGATTTTTAAATTTGTTTTAAAAGAGAAATAGAGTAGAAAGAGCAATCAACGATAATGACTGAAGAAGTTTTAGGTCCAAGTCCTATTAACTATTTTTTTCCAATTTCACAGAAGACTCATTTCTAGACCAGTGTTTGGTTGAAGTAATATTAATATCCACGGGGCTTTTGTGGCAAAGTGGCGAGAACCCTGGGAATTGAGAGAGCTCCATTTGATGTTGGACTTGCCACTTTCACTCCTGGGAGAGTCTTGGTTAAGTCCCGTTCGATCCTTAGGCCTTGTTTCTTCCTCTCTAAAACAAAGTGGCTATACTAGATCACACCAAAAGCCTCTTCCCACCCTCTGTTCTGAGATTATTTTTAATATTTTACCCTTGACATATTGGAGCCCAAGAAAAGTAGGTGAGTCAAGGGAAAGTCTCCTGTGGGTCATATCCAAATCCCTAACAATTAAACTTAGCTAACTTGACCACATCGACTACTTCCCCATACCAAATATTACCTAGGCTCATTTATGTATAAAAAAGCTGCTTCCTATCATTCTGTGTAAGTCAGTATTTTGCTGAGATACATTCTCTTCACAATAACATCTGTTTAATCAAATGAAATTCCTATTCTAATTGCTACATAAAAGATCAATCATTATATCATCCATAACATCTGTACAAATAAAATTTCTAGATATGTAAGGGGTTTGGAAAATTTTATATTTCATATATCATGTTCCCACAGCTTGTCTTCATATTGCACTTGAGAATCCAATTTGAAGATAAATTTTCACCCCCAGTCTGAAATGTAATTTTGCATAAAACCCATTTATTATTACATCTCTTTGTAGTTCATATCTTATATTTTTAGAGTATTAACTCATTCCATGTTTAAAACAGAAAGACAATCACTGTGTTATTTATCCATGAAAGATGATAATGTACAGTTTCACATCTGGCAAGCAAAAGAAAATCATGACTATTCCTCTTAATGTAGGAAGAGCCCCCATCAGGGAAGCAACCTGAACTAAAGGGAAGTATTTGAATAGGAGGAAAGAGAACAAAAGGAGCAAATGAAACTTGGTACGAGACTACTGTGTTTGAGCCTTTTCCCTAGACACATTTCATGCTCATAACTCCATAAGGTAGGTATTATTCTCGTTTATAAATGAGCAAACTAGGATCAAAGACATTGTGATTCCACAGCTAATAATGTGTTGTTGGGATTCAGGCCCAGCCCTGTCTCCCTCCATGAGGTTACACTGCCTCCAGATTAAAGGTAACTGGACAGTGTATACACACTATAATGAAGTAGGCATGGGAAAGACAACGAAATGAGTTCCAGATTGAGACTTTGAAGATTGTGCACCATCGGAAAGAAATCTGAGGAGGAATTAGGTAAGAGGAAAATCAAGATTTAACAACAGTCACCAACATAAAGAAGGAAGGAGAATTTCAAAAGGTTGGCTGAAATGTTAAGCATTCGGAATTGGCTATATATGAGGACAGACTGAATACCTGTTAATGATATCACCATTACCCTAAGTGAAATACCTGCAAATCATCATTGACGCCTTCTTCTCCCTCACCAATTAGGAACAGAGCCCAACTGAATCTTCCTTTCCATCCTCTCTGCTCTCCCCCAACCTCAGACCCTTAGAATTTCAAAAGCTGCAATTAACTTGGTCTCACAGCTTCCAGTCCGTGTCCTTTATACTTTCTAGCTTAATCTTTCTAGCTTTATACTTAATCTAGCTTAAAACACTGTTCGACCATATTACTCTTCTGTGTGGAAATCAAAACGGTTTTCCATTAACCATAAAATATTCATCCTTATAGTCTTTTCCATTACCTGTATGCATTCTTATAATTAACTGCTCCCCATTACGCTGTACACCTTAAAATTATATGCCAATTATATCTCAATAAAACTGGAAAACAAAAAATGTTTTAAAGAGTGAAAAAAGTAATAAAGTGCTTCCCAATATGGCCCTAATCAACCTTATGAGCTCTATGATCATTATACTAGCTGTTTGACCTTGGGCAAGTTAGTGTATCTGTACTTCAGTTCATTATCTGTAAAACTGGAATAAATTCTAGTATTTATCTCATATAATTATTTTGAGAATATTTTGAATTAAGTGTGAATTAAGTGCAAAGTAAAGTAAGTGTAAAACACTTGAAATAATGGCAGTACTCTTCAACAAGTGCTCAATACATTTGTCACTAAATATTAGCCATCAGTACTGTCATTTTATTATTATTAATAATTTATAATAAAATTGTTTTTATTACCTTTTCAGCCAAATACTGTACAATACCCCAAGGCAAATATTATTAAATGAATATAATAGCAGTAGAGACACCAAAATTTGAACGTATATAATCGGCCCTAGTCTGAAATGCCATGAAGAAATTATCAACCACTATACTATATATGTAGGATTTACTATCCTACTATATTAAGATTTATAATCTTTGATGTGTGTGCAGGCAGGGAGCTACTATCTATTTCCCTTTTTTACAGCTATCTCTGGCATCTTTCCCCATTTAATCCCATTAAAGCAATGCTAGTTTAAAACAACAAAAGAAAAACAGAAAGGAAAAGACACAAGCAAAACAGCCAGAGGCTGTCCTATCATCATTCATGCGTTGCATGCACTGTAAGGAAGGCTTGAAAATAAAAATCTAACGTGTGACCTACAAAAAATGAATGAACTCTTTCTGAATTTTGTTCTTGGAGAGCTAGAATTTCAATTTTTGACTCAAGATGCAACTGCACCAGGTACAAAGTGAAAACAGGCAAGAAAATCCTCCTTAGTTTAACCCAGTTTCCTAAACAAAGCTACCTCCATTTATCGACATCAATATTTTGAAGATGTTTTCTTTGAACTGCTGGATATCATATTGTAAACGCTTTGAAATATCTTTTTATTCAGCGAGTATTGAGCAACAAGGTACAAGAGAAGAGAGATTTTCGTAATAAGTTGATTCCTTAATTTGGAGAGAGCTACATAGCAAACTGAACAGGGAAAAGAGTCGATCAAATTATAAGAGGTAAAATGGGGAAGGAATAAAGCTTTTGCACCTTAAACAGGAAGAAAATATTTCTACATATACAAAGAACAAATATTGCTTTGAACATATATTATCTCCTCCAAAATTTTACCTTGAAACTATACTATTTTTTAAATGTCTAAGGGAAAAATGTGTAATGAAATAGGTAGAAGTATTATATGAATCTTTACCATGTAAATACTGACAATGACGTTTATAAAGATTTTTAATAACATGGGAAATATTTACTGAATAATGTTAAGTGAAAGAATAAAATATTATTTCCAGCATATGATCTCAACTACGTAAAAACATTTAACATTTTTTTAAAAAAGAAAACATGTTAAAACATTAACAGTCATTGCCTTGGGTAGGTAGAACTATCTCTTCTATACGTTCTTATATTTAAGCTCATATTATCTTCATAATCAAGGGAGGAAAAAATCAAAACTAAAAGAAAAAGATTTTCAAAATTTAGTTGAAGCAGAAAGTACGAGCCAATTCATTTCTATATCTAAATTGAATCTATAAGTTATAAAGAATGATACAAATTACTGCTATTACTATAATCATTTTTTAAAATAAAGCAACCAAGGGAAATTTCCTATGAAAACTAGGAGGTAATAAAAACCATAAAAATGTTTAAGCAACCTTATTTCAAATTACAGTATTTCAAAGTGTTAAATTGCTTTGAGATTTAATTACCTTCTTAAAGTCAAAAATAGCATTCCTCATGCTAATACTATTTAATTTTTATCAATATTACTATACTGTGGTTTAAGACATGGGGTTCCTCCCAAGAGTGTTCAACCTAGTTTAGAACTTAGTTACAACCACATGAAATAAACAACATTGCAAGAAGAAAAACTATTTAGGACCACATCGGAGGTCAATATACCACTCTAGAGTCCAAGGAAGAAATCAGTAAGGGTAGGATCTGTCAGGAATGCTTCATTAGGGAGGCAGGAAAGGGAAAAATAAAACAGTGTTTGTCAAAATAGGAACTGAGGATCATCTGCAATTGGGCAAACTAGCAAAAATGTAAAACCAGATGGTGACTATAGTTAACAATATTATATCATATATTTGAAGGTCACTAAGAGAATAGATCTTAAAAGTTCTCATCAGAAGAAAAAAATTTTTAATAGCATTTATCATACATAGTACACAGTTTAATGCTATACACATTGTTAAGTGCTAAGTAAATACTTCCTGAATTGAAATGAGACTATAAACTCCGATAAACAAACTGAGGGTTTTAGAGGGGAGGGGGTTGGGGGGATGGGTTAGTCCGGTGATGGGTATTAAGGAGGGCATGTACTGCATGGAGCACTGGGTGTTATACAAAAACAATGAATCGTGGATCACTACATCAAAAACTAATGATGTATTGTATGGTGACTAATATAACATAATAAAACAAAATTAAATTTAAAAAAAAGAAATGAGCTTTTAAATATAAAGAAATTAATTGTGTTCCCTTTTAACAGGCAGCATTTTCCCACTTGGGCATCTCTGTAGGCATCTGCCAAGGTGTTCTCATAGCAAATTGTCAACGAGGCAATAATACTATAGTCATCTAATATTTTGATATCTAGCAATTTAAAATGTCCTTGGCCCATGTTATTTGCCTTCTGGTCCCCTATAATAAGGCACTGTTGGTCAGTGTAAGAATGAGTGGTAAGATAGATAACATGCCTTTTGGTCAGCCTGATCTTGATTTCTGACCTGTATATGTTCAGAGCATTTCCTCATCTCCCATGTATTTACCTACTATATTCGTAAATGTATGATATAATGCAAGCTCTAACTAAAACTCTCCAATATTAACCACAATCAACTTTACATTATTAAAAAAGATTATGCTATATAATAAAAACATAATACTCAATACCTGTAACCACTGCAAGCCTGAAAGAGACATTCCTCTCAGTTCACTAACAAAAGTTATTAATTTAAAAAAAAAAAAGAGTGTCCAACAATTTTGCAAAGTAATATTACTTCCTTTAGAGTTTCTTTGACAAAAGAGTCATAATTAAGCCCAATCTGGACAAAACACTGAACATAGGCATATATATTAACATCTCTATGGATCACACAAAGTGATTTTAAAACTTTATACAAAATCATATTTTATTAGAAGGAAGGATTTTTCTAGCAATTTGTCCATCAAAACCTTTCAGACTAAGGGGAATAATTTATATTAATTGCACATTATGAAATCCTTTACAGTATATCATACGGAGATTTGCTGGAGATAAATTTCAGAAGAACACAATAGTGAACCTTTCAAGGGTAATAGTCTTTTCATTGCATTCAGTACTTGTCAGATTTTGAATATCCCCATTTATGATTTAAAGGGTGGCGTAGCCAGAAAGGTTCAAATACTAGTAATAGAAATAATTAAGAGATAAGAAAATAAGATTGAGGGGTGCCTGGGTGGCTCAGTCATTAAACGTCTGCCTTCGGCTCAGGTCATGATCCTGGGGTCCTGGGACCGAGCCCCATATTGGCTCCCTGCTCAGCGGGAAGCCTGCTTCTCCCTCTCCCACTCCCCCTGCTGTATCTCTCTCTGTCGAATAAATAAATAAAATCTTTAAAAAAAAAAGAAAGAAAGAAAATAAGATTGATATGAAAGGAAAGAAAAACCCCTCAGATATTAGAGAAAAACAGGAAAAATTTGGTAACAGCCTAAGTATGTGCATAGACTTCTTAATTTCACCTAAGAAAGATCAGAAGTGAGTTTATATTATAGTAAAGAGAAATTTAGGTTAGATACTAGAAACAACTGTCTAACTTGAAGTTTCTTGGTTCCTATAATCCATTACTATGGAAAACTACAGATTCTGTTCCACTGAAAATTGGTATGAGGTTGATGGATAGATTAATAATTTGAACATTGTTTAAAACAAAGGCCTCTCTAGGGCGCCTGGGTGGCTCAGTTGATTAAGTGACCAACTCTTGGTTTCAGCTCAGGTCACGATCTCAGGCTGATGAGATTGAGCCCCAAGTCGGGCTCCGTGCTGGGTGTGGTGTCTGCTTGGGATTCTCTCTCTCTCTCTCTCCCTCTGCCCCACCCCCGCTCATGTGTGCATGTGTCCTCTTCCCCTCTCTAAAATAAATAAATAAATAAATAGCCTTCTCTGCCACTGGAATTTTATACTATATCCTCATTTTCTATCACTGAGCCCTGTGCACTTTACTACTTATATTTTCTAAATTCTCTTCTTTCATGCTACCTTGAGAATGTATTTTGCACAGTAACATAAGAGATACTGTGCTTTACAAAAAAAAAAAAAAACATGCCTCAATCATTTGTTTATTAAATAAATATTTGCTACATGTCCTCTATGGGCCAACCACCATGAAAAAGTCTTGGCATACAAAAATGGGCAAAAAGAGTCCCTTCCCACATGTACCTTAGAATCTAATAGTATAGAAAAGACAAATAATCTAACAAGAAATAGCAAAAAAGAATTATAAATGCGATTTTTTAAAGTACTGAGTTCTGTGGAATCCAGACAGAAGCACATAAGCAGAAGAACTTAAGCTTCAGGAAAAAGGAGAAATTTAAGCTGTAACTGAAGGCTGTGGAGGGTGAAGAGTCTCCCATAATATCATAGGTAAAGGTCCAGAGGTTGAAAAGAGCACACAACAGGAGACAACAGAAAATATTGCAATAGATAAAGCCCCATCAAAGGTCCTGTTAGCCATGCACAGATGTTTGAATTTGTTTTATGATTTACCAGATTTCACTTTAGAAGGAACACTCTGGCTATGGCGTGGAAAAGAGAATGGAGAAGAGCAATAATGTACTAGGGGAAAGCAGTCAGCAGGTTGTTACCATCAGCCAAGGAAAGATACTGGTGGGCAGGACTAGAGTAGCAGCAGAAGGAGCAGAGGAAAGTAGACAGACCTGAGAAATTTAGGAGGAGAATAGATAGGGGTTGGTGAATGAAAAGTGATAGGGAGTGCAGGAGGAGTCAAGGGTAGTTCTCAAGTGACTGATGTGGACCTGACCACCATTTACTGAGAGAAGTGCAGAGGGAAAAGCAAATTAGATGGGGAAAGGGGTGTGATAAATTCAGTCTGAGCCATTTTGACTTTGAGATGTCCAACTAGACATCAGGCCTACTGATCAAATCCCTCTAAGGAGATTTCAAGTGAAATCCAGCAACATATGGTATTTTTGGCACCACCAGTTTCACAAACATCTTCAGCAATCCCACTCATTCACAATAATGAGTTCTGACTTCTGCCATTTTGGACAATGTGGGTTTTGCCTCTGATGTTGAGTAATTCATTAAGCTTATTTTATTGTATAGAAACCAACGCACCATTGTTGAAGGAAGTAAATGTTTTCCAACTCAGAAACACAGTCTTGCTAAAAGACAGGTTAATAGGTATACACCATAATTTCTAGTTAATCTATCTATAATGTCTTTTTTTAATAAAGAAAATTGAAAGTGAGTTCAGGTTCAAGTCCATGAATCACAATCTTGGTCAGACATTTTTGACATTTCCAATTTTAACCATGTCACTAAGATGGAAAAATTCATGATTTAGTAAGCTGCACAAAGCTCACTGATCATCCAGTATTTAATTAGAAAATCCTCAAATTTTCACAGTAAACCATGAGCTATATCAGTTCAACTCTCCTACTCTAATCTATTAACCTATTTTTGAAGTTGGAGAACTGAGACACTAGAAAATATTTAGCATGGACTAAAACTTTAGACTAATGATCATATCTGCAATAAATACTCTGAACTGAAGACCAAGGAACAATTTAAACTGCACTGCTTTCTGTAAAGAAACTAACTATGCTTTCTCCTTAGTGTTTTTTTTCAATTAATAGTGAAATTTTCCTTATACTTTTTTAATTAAAATGAGCTTATAATTAAGGCAATAAATGCCTATTCTGGCACATATTTCCTTGATGTAATAACAGCATATACTAAGAGGAGCAAGAAGTGTTTGCGTTTTTATGTCATTTGAACCTTACAAAGAATTGAAGATAAAACAACTTCAGATTTTTGGGATTCTTCTCCAGAATAGCCACTGTTTAGCCCTATGCTACATACTACCAGCCCTTCCTAAATTTTACTTTCAGAATAATCGATCTTCTTTTTCTGATTATCTACTTGCTGAAAAGCTATTAAAAAGAAGCAACATTAAGAAGATAAGCACTGAGGGGCGCCTGGGTGGCTCAGTGGTTAAGCGACTGCCTTCGGCTCAGGTCATGATCCTGGAGACCCGGAATCGAGTCCCATGTCGGGCTCCCTTCTCGGCGGGGAGTCTGCTTTTCCCTCTGACCCTCTCCCCTGCCATGCTCTCACTCTCTCTCTCAAATAAATAAAAATCTTTAAAAAAAAAAAAAAAAGAAGAAGAAGATAAGCACTAAGAAAGTCAACCTATAAAAAGAAAATAATTAAATGATGTATCCAATTTTGCTGGTGTTACATGTTTAAAACAACAGAATCTACAACCAAGACATCCGTGAATACAGTCCTTTCCTTTCATATTAACATAATGCTTTTCCACAGTCATTCTCTTCTCCCAAGTACTTTTCTATTCCCTACCTGTCCTCCCTACTCCTACCTCCAAACATTTCCCTTGTTAAAGCTTTTTTTAATAGGGTCTTCTCTTCAGTAAGAGCTGAAACTTTGGACTCCAGAATCAGACATAACTAACCTCCACTTTAAAAGTTAGGTGATATGTGAAAGTTATTTAACTTCTTTGGGGCTCATTTATCCCATCTATAAAACTGCGATAATAGGTCATTATGCAGATTAGCTGAGATAATACATGAAAAAGAGTTAAAACAATGCTTGGTACATGGTATAATAAACATCAGCTACTACTTTTATTATATGCTTGGAAGGCTATGGATGAGCCGCTGAGGAAATGGACAAGCTACAATTATTCTCTGGAAATGAGATGAAGATGAAAGACCTCTGAAACCTGTACACACAATGCAGTGGTTTGAAGAAGAATGTCAGTATCAATCCGATGTCTTCAGCACAACTTCCAGTAGCCTAAAAATTCTCCATTGATCCCAAAATATACTTTATAGACTGTTGATGTGATTGACACTAAACTAATCAAGATGAGAAGGCCAAGAGAAAATGTTATGAATAACCTAGGGTTGGCTTTCATAAGTAAATTGTTGCATCCTAACCAGTCAGCATGACTTTGTCAATTTGTAATGTTTATACCCAAGTCTACCATCCTAGAAAAAGTATTCATTGTAGGAAGAGATGGTAAAGATTATTCCCAACCATAGGGGGAAAAAAGACATAAAAAATGTGGATACAAATCTCTTTCTGTACAGTTGAATTACATCTTTCTTCCAAGCAAAAACCAAGTAGCAATTATCATTATAAAGTCAACCCATGACTTTTGTACTGTCAGCCTTTTGCGAGTCCTCTGAGAGCCTTCACTATTTCACTCCAAGCTTATTCTGCATTATGTCTTAATCAGATTAAGCTGCATCGCTTGAATCTGAGATCATCCTAAATCACATAGTGGAGAAACTAATGCACCCAAATGCTGAGCTACATACAGCTCTTAAAACCAAGTGGGAAAAATCTACAGAGTTTTTTGGTGGCGTTGTTAAAAATGGTCAATTTAGTCACCTTTCCAAATATATATCCTGTCAGACAACCTTATTCATTTAGCATTACTGGTGACAAATACAAGAAAATATTCTCACTCGGGTTAAATCCCATATTTACCTGTTTTTTTAATAAAAGCTTTCCAAACTCATATTAAACAAAACCATTTTCATATTCAAAACATTAAATTTTCTTTCCTATTCAATTGTATTTATAAAGATCCAAGGATCTAAAAAGAAAAAAAAATCAAAGAAACCATAAAATAACTCAATTTTTTTAAAAAAATGTTCAATGTCCCTGATCAGACTAAACAAAACTCCATTGCAAGTTTTGAGCACAGTAATTAAACAATAAAGTTTAACTTAATGTTTTTCTTTAGTCAATATGGCTTTGTACATCTCCCTAATGGATAACACAGTATAAAACAGTTTTAAAAAGCTTTAATCAAATCTGATTCATCTGAAGTTTGGATTAAGCCCACATTATCTTTCCTTACATATAACATCCATGCATCAGGATCATTTCATTAGTATTGAAAAACTGTGCATTGTGGAAGAGATTATTTGGGGAAAAATCTAAAACTATAATTTACCATAAAATCTGGACTGCATGTAAGCCATCACACTGAAACTCATACTTGAACATTTTTTAAACAAGTGTGAATATCTGCAACATATTACATTATTTTAAGAAAGCATGATATTCTCACCACGGCTAATACTAGATGCATTAAGAGATCTGAGTGACCAGAAGATGTCTACAATTATTTGAGCGTTTCCTTTTTATTTTGTTTTATTTTCTTTTCAAGACACTGTTATGCATACATGTACATTTAATCACAATGTACATTTATATATTTTTATGTTGTAAATTACTGCTGTTATGAAATCAGAAAGTGGTGACCACTGTCCAAGTTTATAAAGCATATGGAATATGCATACTTCATGCATAGAACACCTCTGGAAAGATACACAAGGAATAGGTTACTGTGATAGATGTACAGTTTAGCTTAAGGATGGGGTGGGAAAGACTTCTTTTATCTTTTTATTCGTGTACACTGAACCTGTATAACCCATGCAAAAATAACAAAATATTCTAAATTGAAAGGTATGGAGCCAAAGACATGCACAAATTTAGTCTTGTTGTTTATGAAACAACAAAAGATTACAAGCCAATATGATAACCTAATTATGTATGAACCATAATGGGTATTTGCTAAATAGGACTACTTCCACTGCTCAGGGAGTCAAATCCACATGTCCCAAGGCTCAGCAAAAAGCTGGCCCCACAAGTATGAGTGGGCTTAACAGGAAGACAAGCTATCTGACCTTGGAGATCTGAAGACTCCCTCTTTTAAGGAGATCACCTCATCAACCAGGTGGCTTCTCTTGATTCCATCCTTCACGGTCACCTCACTGTTGCTGCTTCTCAACCCATCCACACAGATATGTAAAATGTTTAGGGGCAGGCAAGTCCCTCTCCTGGAGCCGTCCCTTGAAGGATACAACCCAGCACTGCTTCATGACAGCTCAAGGATTTTAGGGTGCTTCTCCACCCTTGAGTTTTTCCTTAAATATCCCTATTTCACATTTATACTACATGACACTAATGGTATATGTGATCAAGCACTTTTTGCACAAAATTATACTAGTTCATTTACTCAATAAATATTTATTGAGATGCTGCCATGTGTCAGGCTCTATGTTAGGCACTGAAAAATCTAGGACATATAATTCCTTCAATAAAACTAGAATTTAGGTACACTAAGGTGGCTCAGTCGGTTAAGCATCTGCCTTCGGCTCAGGTCATGATCCCAGGGTCCTGGGATGGAGCCCCGCATCGGGCTCCCTGCTCAGCGGGGAGCCTGCTTCTCCCTCTGCCTGCTTCTTCCTCTGACTGCCGCTCCCCCTGCTTGTGCTCTCTCTCTCTCTCTCTCTGACAAATAAATAAATAAATAAATAAATAAATAAATAAATAAATAAAAAGCTAGAATTTAAAGACCATAATTATCTAAGACTTAGGCAGCACAATTATTACATTCCATTTATTAAACACCTTTCTATGTGCCAGCATTATGCTAGATGCCTACTGTATATTGTTTCTAATTCTTCATGGATATTAATATTTTTATTTTATTGATGAGAAAACTGAAACTAGAAGGATTTAAGTAATTTGCCCAAGGCCAAACACTTGGTAAGCAACAAAGCAAGAATTAGGATCAGTTCTCTCTGGTTCCAAGCCTGAGTTCCTCTCACTTGACTACACCACTGCAGCCTCAGTGGAAAATAACCAACCTTTTTTTTTTTTTTTCTTTTGCATTTAGAATACGGTGTTATTTTTCTTTCTATTATTTTTACTCAAAAACACTTAAATTCAAAATTCCTAGTAATGTAGAAAAGCAAAGCTAAAACATAATTTTAATGAAAGCAAATAAAATAACGTTGGCTGTTAAAGGAAGTTGGGAAAGAAAATGCCAAATTTACAGTATAATAAATTATATTTCACCTAGCTGAAAATGATATTATTTCCCCTGTCTTCTTTTCTCTTTGGCCTTAAATAAGTAGCTATTAAACAGAATAGTCTTTCCTTTGCTAAAATAAATTAGGTGAATATAGCTCTTTCACTTATGTGATGAAGCACCCCCAGGAGTCCAACTATGTCAACTTCTACCTTGTCCTCACAGTAATGTGAAAATCCCATCTACCATCTTGGATTTGGTCTACAGAGGCTTACATTTTCAAAGCCTCTGTAATTCATTATATTAAATATTATTGAGTACCAGTTACATGCTATGAACTATGCAGAAGAGAAATTTGACCAGCACCTTTCAAGGGAGTTCTTGATATAAAAAACTTCAACCCTGGACACCATAGTTATTTTTCATGCTGATAAGCTCCTTTTTTACTTCAAATTTTAAGATGGGGTTGAGAACTTGGGAGAAATTATAGAACTTTTACAGCATTCGTGCTAAACTTTTTCAAAGAATTAACAGGGAAAAGAATACCAAATCTTTTCAAAAATTCAATATTTTCATTGTAAATGCTTTTTACAGGAAATTCTGACTCAAGTTGTCATGCAGTGTGTTTTTGTAAATTTTTGAACAGTTAAGAATCAAAAAATCTCTTTCCATCTGTAACACAATAAAATTATGGGAGGGGATGAAGTTTTTCATTAATATGTACAACACTATGCAAATAAGCTACCACTTTCTACATGCCATTATTAAAATATACCAAATTGTTAATGCCCTTACATGGCCAAATTTTAAAGCAACTTAAAAGCCATATAAAAGCCAAATTTGACCATGTAAGGCCATTTGCTTTGGAAATCATTTAATCCAACTCCATTAGTTAAAAGATACAGAAACAGAGGTAATTATGAGAAAGCAGAGGTTTTCCATCAAATGCATACTGAGTATGTACTATGAGGGACATACTGGGTAGCCTAGATAGGCCCAGAAATAAACAATTGAGAAGCAAAGAGGTTATTACTGAGAGAATGATATATCAAGTCCTCGTGGAGCTTCTAACTATGCCTGGAAGATGTGGGGGAGGCTTATCATCTGGACTGACATGTGTGTGGGTCTTGAAGAATGGATGGGCATTTGCCAGGCAGAGAACAAGAGCAGAGAACATCCCAGGCAAGGTCACAAAGTAGAAAGCCAGCTAAGAGCCACACAGAGCATTATATGGTCCTGTGGAAGGACCCAATTGGCACTGAACTACATCAGTAAATTATACTGTTGAGTAATCTTTAATATACAGAAAATTAATGTTACCTCTGTATTTATTTCTTGCCAGAAGATAATAAAATGCCAAGTTTTCAAAATAGTGTTTTTACATGACTATTACTTCTGAATACATATAATTAGTTGGTCTCAAGCAATTATGTTTGCCCAATAGTTTCCAATATTATTAAAAGTACTACAGGGCACCTGGGGGGCTCAGTCATTAAGCATCTGCCTTCGGCTCAGGTCATGGTCCCCGGGTCCTAGGATCAAGCCCCTCATCGGGCTCCCTGCTAGGTGAGCCTGCTTCTCCCTCTCCCTCTACTGTTCCCCCTGCCTGCGCTCTCTCACTCTCTCTGTCAAATAAATAAATAAAACCTTTTAAAAAAAAAAATAGTACTACAGACCAGCTTTCTCAGCGTAACAACAATCACTCTGTACATCAGCAGAAGACCCATCCTAAGAATCAGAAAAAAGAAAAGGCTAACACCTCTATCTTGGGTAAGTGGCATTACCACTGGGTCTCAATAGTCTTATATGTAAATTATGATAGTAATGTCTGTCATATCTGCTGTCCAGGTTGCTATAGAGATCAACTGACATAAGCAATGTGAGATCAATTATAAACTTAAAAATTACAATCATACACACACACACACATAAATAAAGGATTTTTAAAGAGCATTTCTACTATATGTAGTGAAAAGCAGCATTACCTGACACACAGATCTGAATCCTCTTTCCTCAGAATTCATAGCACATACAGTCAGTACCATCACTTGAAAAAGCAGTCATCATGTATTATGTTTCTTCTATACGTTACATGGTTCTAAATTTTTCAAACCATCTTTTATGTCTTTACAATCAATTGTTCTATTTTTTATGTAAAAAAATGTTAATAATCAAAATCTATTTTTCTGATTCTCTCATTTAAAAAGCCCTAATTTGTCATGTACTGATTACTTTCATCTCAAATTTCTAATTTTGGATATAACAAAAAGAGATCAAAAGAAAAACACATAATTTAATAAGATTCTAATAAATTAACAGCTATTCTTTTTAATTTTAGTCTGGTTTACAGAAGGAGAAATCATTTCCACAGATTAGTTGACTACTATGGAAAGCAGAAAATTGTCTTCCATACAAGGAATACATGAAAAGATTCTTTCATGTAATATTTTATATTAATATTATTGAATCTGTGGGAAATATGCCAAAATGACCTAGGGGAAAGAGGCAATCCCTTAAAAATGCTACAAGTTATCTTACCAATTAATTTTTGTTAAAGCAAACAGGTTAAGAATTCAGGGAAACATATAAAACTATTTCCTTTTAGAGTTAAATTAAGTGCTTGAGGTTCTTGAAAATATTATTGAAAAAAATCATATTCTATATATAACCAGAAAATAATTACTAAATTCAGCAAGTAAAACTGATCTAATGGATATTTAAGTAGCTTGGTGCAGAACATATGGTTATAATACTTATAAATTGTCTAGAAACATTATACTGTTCACCTTTTTATATAATGCACAGATAATTAACTTTCTCTATGAAAAATTTCAGTATGTGTTAGCACAGTAAAAACCATTGATATCTCCTACCACAAATAATTGAGACACAGAGTTATTGGTTGTTGAACTTTCCTTTGATTGTGTTTAACATACAAAATTAGTTTTTACACAGAAGGTACATGTATATACAATGGCCCTTTTTATGGAGCTAATGTTTTACTAAATCCCCTTTTTGTCATTCTACAAAGGGACAGTTTTAGCCTCCCAACAAAACAGCTGAAAAGAACAGCAGCAATGAGTAAATGTCCCCCCGCTGGGTTTATAAAAAGTGTATGTTCCCATCATGAAGAAAGCGCTCATATAGCATGGTTGGAAAGCAAGTACTGGAACTATTGTATATTGTGTATGATCTCAAGTCGAGAAAACCATCTGTCCTTTTGCCCTGAAAAAGGACCCCCTGTGAGCCTCTTCCCATGGACCATTATAGTTTCCTTCAACCCTGACACTGCACAGGCTTTGAACTGATGGCTGTCTGTCACAAAAAGTTCATCTCAAGCCACTTATCCCGAGAGGTTTCATAGGGTTTAGTCTGAGGTGACCAACCATGGTTTAACAAAAAGATTAGTGTGTCTGGGCATAAAGCAAGACACAAAAATATGAGTGACCCTCTTTGTAACATCTTGCCACACAGAATAAAGAACAGTGAATGTAGTCAACGATAGAATATGCAGAGGCGCCCGAGGGAGAAGAAAAGAGGGCTGGAGAGGGGGTCTGTCTTCACTTGGAAACAAGTGCTCTTTAATGCCAACAGGCATTTTCCCAAAGAGTTTTAATGATTCTGTCTCCTTCACTCTTTATATACAAGAAATATTAATAGAAATGACAATTTCTATTCAACCCCAGGCAAAATTAAGAACAGAGTGCAATGTTAGGTTTCTCTCTCTGTAAAGTTATTTTAGAAGGCAATCACCCAGTAGAGTTATAGAATTATAACAGGCCCAAAGGATTATTTATCCACCATCCTGATGCCAAAGGTAAAAGCCTTCCTACAAAGTCTTTGACAGGACATTATGTGAGCGTTTTTCTTCCTCTCAACCTCCCTCCACTGGCAAACACCTATGCAATGTTCAACGCTAAACTCAAAGTTAATTCCTTCCATAAAGTCCTCCCTAGCTCACTGTTCTCCTCCATATATACTGCTCCCATAGAACTGATAACATTTAATTATGCTTATTACACACCTGTTTCCTCTTACTAGATGATAAGCTCTCAAGGATAAAGATTATGTCACATTATTTTGTACACCTAACACAGTGTTTGACACATAATAAGCATTTAATAATTACTTCTACTGTAATTCTTGAACTCTCCCAATGATGAGGAACCCACCACATAAAAAAAATGAAGCCATTTTTAAACCGTGTTGTTGGGCGGGGTGGGGTAGTGGAAGGCAGAGATTTGTTCCCTGTTAATTTCCCCACCTGGACCCAAGTTCTACCCTGTAGTTTTAAGTATAAATTGTCCACCACACATTCGAAGACAATCACCCTGCTTTCCTTAACATCATTACCACCATCTCTAGCTCTTGCCTTTTCAAGCTAAGTGTTCCCCTTTTCCTCTGCTGTTATAATGGTCCATGAGAAGAGGTTCACAGGGGGTCCTTTTTCAGGGCAAAAGGACAGATGGTTTTCTCGACTTGAGATCATACACAATATACAATAGTTCCAGTACTTGCTTTCCAACCATGCTATATGAGCGTTTTCTTCATGATGCTTTCAGATGCTTTCTACCCTCATTGCCATCCTCTAGAAGTGCTGTAGTTTGTCATATTTCCTTTAAATCTAAATAAAATACTGCGTGCATGGTTCAAACTGTGCATCACATATTAGAACTACTACCTACTTTGTTCCAGGCACAATACTGTTCTGTAGCAACAGATGCCCCTTAGCCTTCCCCTTGGTATCCCTCCATCTTCTGAGAGCCATGACTGGAAACTTCAGTGGGATAGGACCTCTGTTGTCTCAATGACCAACGTACTTAACCAGACAGAAACTCCTGTATAAAGTTCATCACCATCCACACATTTGTACTAATTTAGAATTTAGAACTAATTTTCTTAAAGGCCCAAGATTATAAGCAGTTCTTTCAGTAATTAGCTGAATTGAAAGACAAGAGGCAGGAGTGAAGCAAGGGGAGAAAGAGGGAAATTCTGACTTGATTTCTTCTGTTTCAAAACAGAATTTTTTAAAATTTCTCTTCTCAAAATATCTAGCAACTAATTTGGGGTTTTTTTTGCCTGTAAATATTTTTTTAAATGTCCCAAGGAAATTTGTTTTTTCATACACTTCAAACAACAAATAGGCGTCTTTGTTGAAAATATTAGTGCATAGATCAAGAGAAATTTTACTCAATAGCAAATACCTGGAAATCTTTCAGAGAACTTAAATGACACAGCATTGCCATGTGTGTGATTTTACTTCTACAGTCCAATATTTGAGTTTTCTGGCCCAAGCAAAACATTTTATTCCTATTATGTTACCCTATGGCTTGCATGTGAATATTTTTCTTATTGCCAGAACTGGAATATGTACTATTATGTTAATGAACTTGAATCAGCACATCAGTTCAGGCCACCTCTTTGCAGCACAGTAACAGAACTTGACCTATATAATTTCAAACCCAGTATAATTTACTTCCTAGTCAGACAACATGCAAATATGTTTAAATGCTTTATAAATGTTCAGTGATTATATCCTCTGCTTAGGATTCATATTTCTTATATGTTGAAATGGCATATTAAAATAAGAAATATTTGGCAGTTTCATCAAATAAAAGGCTAGATGCCTTAAACTATTAATTTTTGTTCAATTTAGGCCTATAATTTCTTGGGAAATATTTTCTGTGTTTTTCCTATGAAATTATATTTGTAGAGCTGAATGGCCATTTACCAGCTCCTACAATATTCTGAAGAACTAAATATACATGCTACCAAATATATGAGAAACACATTTCTTAAAAATTTACAATATGCTACACTGAGTACTTAGGTCTGCCTAATTGTGAGAAATTGCCTTCTGCTAATGATGTAGTTAAAATAAGAATATTGTTCCCACGGAACACCTTTCAGTTTCAATTCTGTTTGTGAAGAATTTGGTGACTTGGACAAGATGTTCACTTCCTTTGAAGAATTCTCTCAATAAATTATTTTCTTAAGAAAGTAAACTAATCCCCCAATTTGTTACAACTGGTTTAATATTCAATTTCAAGTTCTGCCTTAATTACAGCAATAAGATTTTCATAGTCAAGGATCAAGGAATCCAACTGATGTAGTGTTTGGCCATCAAGAAGGTAATTTTATGATTTTTTTAAAAACTTACCTCTCTCACAACTAGAAGTGAACTGTGAGTTCTTGAAAAGTATAAAGTGTATAAAAGCAAATAACCATATAAAAGATATTTTATAAAACATGTTTTCTTCAGACCAAACCAGTTCTGAAAATCCTACAATTAAGAGTACAGACATGAACAGTCTGCTCTTATAAGGAAATCCCAAACTAATGATCCTAAGGGTACTGAAAGATGAGGCAGGTTCTAGGAGCTAGCAAAGGTTTTATATTATTTCATGAGGAAGCTACAGATCCTAGAGTTCTTCCACAAGCTGATCTGTAACCCCCAGTTTCAGAGCAAGCATATTTTCACAGAAGTCTTCAGACCAAAGCCAGTGCAAAAACATTTCAGCGTTTGATGATGATCCTTTTAACAGCTTTAACAAAAATCACACTGAGATTCAAGTATTTGCCTTGGTCTTAAACTGTTTTTTTCACACAAGTGAATGTTAACTTTCTGGGTTTGCCATAGGATAAAAGAAAACATAAAAATATTCAGCACTTCAACAGGACCGACCAAGGAAGATGAAAACATGAGCAAATCTGAGTATTCCCTTGTCTTCACCAAAGTATATGTTTAAAAGAGGTTTTAAGATGAGAAACAACCCAGATGTCCATCCATTGAGAGTATTTTTTTAAATTACACATCCATTTAATGAAATTCTATTCACTCTTAAAGCAACAAAAAATGAGACCGTATCATCTATAAAATATTCTTGCCAAAAATTTTAAACTGAATCTTAAAGGAAATACACACTTTTGGCTCTCTGAGCAGCACCATGGTTGTTAGCAAGAAAAAGCACCTTACAAAAGGCAGCAAATGGAGCCAAGAAGAAAGTGGTTGATATATTTTCTAAGAAAGATTGGTATGATGTGAAAGCAACAGCTATGTTCAATATAAGAAATATTGGGGGACGCTTAGGTGGCTCAGTCGGTTAAGCATCTGCCTTGGGCTCAGGTCATGATCCCAGAGTCCAGGGATCGAGCCCCGCATCGGGCTCCCTGCTCTGCGGGAAGTCTGCTTCTCCCTCTCCCACTCCCCCTGCTCATGTTCTCTCTTTATCTCTCTCTCACTCTCTTTCTCAAATAAATAAAATCTTTATTTTTTTTTTTTTTTTTTAAAGATTTTATTTATTTATTTGACAGAGAGAGACACAGCGAGAGAGGGAACACAAGCAGGGGGAGTGGGAGAGAGAGAAGCAGGCTTCCCGCAGAGCAGGGAGCCCGATGCGGGGCTCGATCCCAGAACCCTGGGATCATGACCTGAGCCGAAGGCAGACACTTAAGGACTGAGCCACCCAGGTGCCCCTCAAATAAATAAAATCTTAAAAAAAAAAGAAATATTGGAAAAATACTAGTCACAAGAACTCAAAGAACCCAAACTGTACCTGAAATCCTCAACAGCTGATTATTAAACATGCAATCAAGCAACTACAGAGTATGAAGTTGCTATTAATTAACATTGTTATGCTCTGAAAATTGGTATCTTGAACAAATTCCTGACATCAACTTATTATATTTTTAAAATTTCTCTCTTTTCCAAAAATGATAAGAAAACCTAGATTCCAAATAAATAAGGTACTTTAAAAAGCTGGAGGGATGGGAAGAGCAGTTACTTTGACATTGTAGGTTTCTTTTTAATCAAACAGTAGAAGCTCTAATTTTGCAAGGAATAACTAGCACTCTACCTCTCAAGCTGCTTTTAGAATGTTAGGTGGCCAGGTGGTCCATTCTAGAAGGCATGTGGATATGAGCTGATTGTGACCTAAAGGGACAACTTAATGGTGGTTTACCACTAATAATCTGCTCAAAACCATATTTGCAAGCAGGAAGCTCAATAGCATTCAAGAACAGGAAAAGGTACTTCCAAGTTCTTAAATGGTTATAATCTGGTTATTCCCCCCCCCAAAAAAAACTGTTTTAAAAGATTATATCCAGCTACTTAATAAGGAGCACCACTAAAGTAAAGAGAGCTCTAAAGGGTGTTTTGTTTTTAAGACGATAGCTTTATTTTACAGCAATGTAAGCAATTTGCTAATCACGCTACTAAACTTTCTTCCTTGGAAACACTTCACTTCCTTGAAAACCCTTAGAACAAGGACTGTTCTTTCTAAGTTACAATCAAATCCACTGTCATTGATATAATCATAGATTCCCTTAGCTGAGCTTATGGGTTATGTCAATATGCCATCTTGCAGGCAGCGGAAAACCAACCCAATAAGGAAACTAACGAGTGATACACAGTTAAATCATATTTTGCTTCATGTTTTCAAAACTACTTAATCTCTCAAGGAAATCGTGTTTTTATATGAACACTAAAGTTCAAACTAAGCGATTCTTCAGCTACTCCAAAAAATACAGTAGAATGTTGATGGATTTCTGACTGGGTTTTAAATCCAGCTCCCCAAAGAAGAAGAGCAACAGAAACCAAAGTTTCTGCAAAGCCTTCAGAACAAAACTTCAAGAATAGAAAAAGTGTGTCAAGAACAATTATTATAATTAGAATACTCTTTTGTACTTAGAAGACTACCATATTTCTTCCCTCTACAGCACAAAAACTGAACCAGAAGCCAGAAGTGGGAAAAAAAACAAAAGTTGGTGCATTCAATGAAAGGAAAAATATTTAAAAAAAAAAAAAAAGGTATGAAGACTGTACCCACCAAAACATTACTGATTTGAGCTAAAGAGTGAAAAAATGAACAGACTTTAGAAGGAATTCTGAAAAGATTTCACTTAACTATTTATAGAATCAAGAACAGTTTAAAATATCGTAAATATCATTTGCTAATTTCTTTTTTTTTTTTTAAAGATTTTATTTATTTATTTGACAGAGAGAGAAACAGCAAGAGAGGGAACACAAGCAGGGGGAGTGGGAGAGAGAGAAGCAGGCTCCCCACTGAGCAGGGAGCCCGATGTGGGGCTCAGTCCCAGGACCCTGGGATCATGACCTGAGCCGAAGGCAGACGCTTAACGACTGAGCCACCCAGGCGCCCCTCATTTGCTAATTTCTTATACGGTCCTTCTGTCACACCCCTTCAAGAGCTCCCTACAACATCCATGAGGGCACCAACAGATCAGCACTTGGATTCACTTTCCAATGTGCAACTTGACTCCATGCATTATGGGCTGTGCAAATGTTCATAACCTTTGAATCACCAATTCCACTTATAGGTAATTATCAGCAATGCACACAAAGACCTATATATTAGATTATTCACTGCAAAGTTATTTATAAAAGCCCTGAAAGTAAACTTGAGACATAAAAAGAGAGAAATTGTTAAATTATGGGAAATCCATATGAATATCATACAGAGATTTAACATGGGTCACAAGGAATGTATACTACCTTTATCAGAAACTATTTTTTCTACTTTTACAAGAAAAGCTTTTTTAAGTTTGCTGTGTTCTAGTTTTACCTTTGCAGTCTTGAGAATATTCATCTGAGCTGTATATTATTAGGTTACTTGGTACAGAATTTACATAAAAGGCTTTGATATACCTTAAATATTTATTGTAACTAATTATGTCCAGTTACTACTTAAGTTCTATTATTACTGCTCTATCCATAATGGATCATCAAAGAAACAAAAGATAAAGATCATATTATTTTTTTGGAAAAAATCAGATTTTTAAGGAAAGAAAAATATCCTAATAATAATAGTCTGCATACCCTGAAATGTATCACAAAGAAAACTAAACAGCATTAATGAGACAGGATAATTGTATTGAAAAGGAAGAAGTTTATATAAAACATAAGTTCTTCAATTTTTCTCCAAAAATGAAAAGAGCATCTGTGTGTGTGGTTGAGCTAGGTAGCGGCTATCATGAAGTTCAGCCCTTAGACCAAACTAAATAATGCACAATGATTTGCTTTGTTTGGCAAAGTGCTTTTTAAAAATATATTTAAATGCTTTTGGCTGGGTCTTAACACACCAATCTGACGACAGAATACTCAAATCTAACAAACCTCATACATTTGTATTATTTGCCTGGCATTTAAGTTTGCCTTCCGGCTTTAGACTTAAGTTCTACCTGGAGTCTCCCCAGTTACACTATGTTTTGCTTCTCCTTCTCCTCCATCTCCTTTCTACAAACTCCTCAAACCCTATTCCTGCAAGTTGGAAACCACTTTCCTAATTAACTTCAGACAATCTCAGCTAAAGTTCTGAAAACCTCCAAACAGCTTCTCTGTATTTTACCCTTCTATGTCAACCCATAGAACAATTTGCTCTTAGCCATATTATTTTTTCTAAAAGGAACAAAGTGTTCCATGACCAAACAAGTTTAGAAAACATGATACATTATATTCCCCATTTTAGAGATTCACAATATAAAAATCCTACAGTGAATAAATCTGCTTTTATTTGTTTAACCCAGTGTGTCTCTAATTTGTCTTGAAAACTTTTTTCCTCAGAAAATTTGTTAACATGAGAAAGAAATGGTGTTCTCAGGAACACAGCTGGACAAACTGCAATACAGCAAAGACCCCTGAGTGGATGGATCACTGGTAGAAAGACAATTTCAAAGGTGCTCAGAAATAGATTGATGGCAACCAAAAGTGAAAGACTACTAGAAAGCCACTGGGCTCTTTATGAACTTTCTCATGTTCAGACATTTCAACACAGAATCAAGAAAAAACACTGTTGGTCAGCTCATCAAATTCCTAAATCATATTAAGCCAAGAGGAGTTGGAAATTTATTTTTAAAAATCATTATCCTGACAAGTCCTGATAAGGCTGGAGCTGCGTTTTAGGAAAATTAGTGAAAATAAATATAAAGTCTTGATTTGCCTTCCTCTTCCAAAAACAAACAAAAAAGACCTGTACAATAAAAGGAAGACAGGACTTAACAGCAACATACATAAAAAAAATACTTCGGGTTTTCATCAACGTTAAACTCAGTGTTGGTAAATACGATTATGGGACCAGCAAGAAAATTCCTGTAATTTTCAGGCTACATGAGTTAGCAGTACCTTATCTAGAACTAGGGAAATTTTCATCCCTCGCCCTCTTGTATTTGCCAGTCAGGACCTATCGGAGCTTTTATTCAAATCAATATTCAACACTTTAAGAATGCAGTAGGCAAACTGGAACACCTGAATGATTCCAAAAAATAAAAGCATCAATAGGAAATATAGTAAATGATTTCAAGCATTTGAAGAGTTGTCATAGTACAGAGGTATTCAACTTATTTTTTATGATGTAGGGTGAGGATGGTGATGGTGTACAAAATCAAATGGTGGATGCTCATAAGGAGATAAATTTCAACCTAACAAGAAGATGACGCTTGTTAACAAGGCAGTCTGAAGAATGGTTTATTCAAGAGATAATCATAAATTGAATAAACATTTAGCCGGAATGGCACTGAGGGAATTCAAGCAGCAGATGCAATGTAGATCTAGCTAACCTTTAAAAACCCTCCCAACACTGAACACTATCAGAGGCAGCATTAGCCTTTGGAGACGACATTACTAAAAACAACACAATACACTCTATATGGAAACAAGACAATTAAAGCCAGTGGGTGCTAGAAGCTGAGTCAGGAGAGCTAATTGTTCAATTTTCAGGATTTTGCAAGCCCACTGTTAAACGCAATCATTAGTGTAATTTTAATTATATGAACTTACAATAAAATAAACTGTATTAAAGCAAAGTTAATAAACACTCAAACTTACCACTTCCTAAGGTCACTTCCTTAACTTGAAATCAACCTTGGTAGGATATTTACACCCCCAAAATCTGCAATTGCTACAAATCAGGACTTGTTTTGAGAGCAGTTGTTAAAGATTTGTAATCAGCACAACACATCAATAATACATGTAGTCAACAAGTTTGAGGCTGTGTAGAATGGAAGTAGAAATCGAAGAAATCTTCCTCGCTAAACAGGAGAACCAGAAATAAGAAGCAGCATCTGAACATGAAAAAGTGATCTGCTTTCTCATTGAATAATAAATTGTGGTACATTAATACAATAGAGTTACTCTACAGACTTTAAAAACAATGATGTGGGGTGCCTGGGTGGCTCAGTTGGTTAAGCGACTGCCTTCGGTTCAGGTCATGATCCTGGAGTCCCGGGATCGAGTCCCGCATTGGGCTCCCTGCTTGGCAGGGAGTCTGCTTCTCCCTCTGACCCTCCTCCCTCTCATGCTCTCTGTCTCTCATTCTCTCTCTCTCTCAAATAAATAAATAAAATATTTTAAAAAAATAAAAAATAAAAAATAAATAAAAACAATGATGTGAATCAATCTGTGTAGGAAAGATAAGCAACAAATAACACTAGACTCCTCTGGAGAGAGATGAGATACTGTGTACCATTTTTAATTCAAATGTTTGCATTTCTTGGCCTATGTATTATTTTGATAATAACAACAATGGTGTAATCAAACACAAAGAAAGAGGTCAACATTGACCAGAGGGCAACAAACAAGCAGCAGCAGAAAGACAACAGAGGAAAGCAGCCTTGACAAAGGTAGCAGAAGCAGAGATAAATTCTTAAGCCCAGAGAGCACTGCACTGAATGCCTCCTGCTGAGGGAAAATAATATATCCTGAAAGTTCTGATCACCCTCCATTTCCTGTTCTTCTAGGGAGCCAGCAACGATCTTGCTATTCTTGCCTTCCTTATTCATGGGATATCTTTAAAAGAAAGGTTCTCAACTGGGGGTGACCCCTGGGGGACATTTGGTAATGTTGGAGACATCTCTGGTTGTAGAAACAGAGGGGTACAAATGGCATCTAATGCATAAAGGCCAAGGGTGCTGGTAAACATCCTACAATGCATAGAACAGCCTCCCACAATAAAGAATTATCCAGCCCAGCGGTGCCTGGGTGGCTCAGCCAGTTAAGCGTCTGCCTTTGGCTCAGGTCATGATCTCAGGGTTCTGGGATAGAGCCCCAGGTCCGGCTCCCTGCTCAGCAGAGAGTCTGCTTTTCCTTCTCCCTCTGCCCCTCACCCTGCTCTCGCTCTCCTGTGCTCGCACTCTCTCTCTAATAAATAAATAAATAAAATCTTAAAAAAAAAAAAAAGAATTATCCAGCACAAAATGTCAATAGTGACAAAGTTGACAATCCCTGTACCACAATTGCTTAAGGCCACCTGAATGGATCTCTATTCTTTATAACCCAAGGGAGTCTAGCCAAGACCCAGAGATTCTGTCTTCGCTAGAAAACATGGTCATAGAATCTGAACTGATGCTCAAGAGAACCTACAAGTCTTCTTAACAATAACTGCCATGAAAGGTAGCCTGGGGAGGGGTTAAAAATGTTGCACTTGACCTAACAACTGACAGAAATCATTTTTCTTCAGAAAAACCACCTAATTGAGGTGCCATTTGCATTTCTGCAAAGTATCATAATATTCATTAGAGAACTTCTCAATTTTCTTAGAAGAAAGTAAAATAAATTCAAACACCATCTTCTCTAATAACATGTTGCTATTTTTGGAATTGTGAAAGTAAATGAACTGGAATTATGATTTCAAATAACAATTACCATTGTAATTTTAAATCCATTAAAATTAGATACAGTTGGCTACAGGTTATACTTTTGTAGCTTTTCCTTCTCTTTCAGTCTTCAGTCTGCATATCTGGCACCATTATTCCTCCACCAGAGCTTTGTAGCCTACTATTTCTTTATATAGTAAGGTACACAGCACAGGGTCTTGCCTATAGTAAATCTCTTTATCATTTAATACTTAATCATAAATACTGTATCATTTAAGTGAACAAAAAAAACTTTCAAAAGACTACTATACACATGATCCTTTCACCTTTGCCAGAGGTGACTGTGATGTGGGAAACAAAGGTAGAAGAAAAATTATAAATTTCCTTACCATCTACAGCCCATTGACAAGTCCTTGAAATAGGCAGAGTGACATTCCTCTAGGGACTCAACTGCTTCGATGTCAGTACTTTGCTAAGGGCAAAAGTCAATCCTAGCCTGAGCCCTCCCTCCTCCAGGATCCTGTAAATCTACTTTAACATATAAAAATTCCTTTGGAAACTTCCTTGATCTCTCAACCCCCCAAGATATGTGTTGGCAATCATCCCCCAAGCATATGGCCCACCGATATACATCTGAAGGGTCTCATGACTAAGGTTTTATTAGACGGTAATAAATGACATTTTCCCAACAATAGCTAGTCCTCTCAAGGTCCTGGAAACCTTGCTTCCAAAATTCCTTAGAGACTTACGCTATCCCTAACACCTTCCCAACTTGAAAGTTTATGATGGGCCACTCCTCGTTACCCTATTGCAGCTCTTTCTGCCCACAGGTCCTGTCCCTGTTCTTTAATAAAATCACCTTTTTACACCAAAGACATCTCAAGAATTCTTTCTTGGTCGTCGGCTTTGAACCCTAACGTCTTTCCTACGTCAACTGGAGTTAGGTAATGCCAGAAGTCAGTTACCACCCACTATATATAAGTTTTAGATACTAATATCTAAAATATTTAATATTTATAATTAACTCTCTCCCCTACCTAGTAATATGAAACTGCCAGAACATAAGCTGCTTCTGAATGAAGGTAAATATCACTCTCCAAAAACCACCAATAACCATGTGGTTACAATGTATCCCCACCCATCTCTGGCTGCCATTCTAAAATACTCTTTCTAGAATGTATAGGAAGGGCCATTATCTAGCTTCAGCTATTCTGACAAAATCTCAGTGGACTGAGCCAAAAGGTCTTAGCAACTGAATCAGGTGGGAGCAGAGAAAAGCATCCACATGCCTGGGCCACTGAGGCTGAGCTGTTTGGGGTGCTAGTAAATAAAGTAAACTTGTGAGCTGGTAGCAGCAGAGGTAGTGGGAGATCAAACAAGTAGGGACCAACAGAAGAAACAACTGGCAAAGAATAAGCAAATATAGCTTAGAGTATGGACTAAAGACAAGTCATCTGAAGCAGCAACACATGAATATGATAGGACTGCCCAAGGAAAAGCCAAACTAGTACATATTTGAAGTCAAAGCCAAAATGGCTGAAATAGCAGCACAAAATCCCAGAGGCAACCACATGCTCACAGCGGAGAAGCCTATATAAATAATATAATTGCCCGGATACAGTATCCCCAAACACAAAGGTAAGGTTGGCAACTCTTTCTTTAATATTAATGAAACTACTCCCTGATACTGAAATACAAGAGGCTGAGTCTTCCAAAGTGGTCTGTTACCTTAAACAAATATTCAGTGTTATGAATTTAAAGTCCACTCATGCAACTCGTGCCAGTCCTGTAGGCCTAGCAATCAGCACAACCCTCATGGGGCTAGTGCATACTAGTATATACATGTATATAAAGCTAAAGTGAAAGGAACCGTCCTTTAAATGATGAATTTTAGCAACACTAAGAAAATTAAGTACCGTATAACCCATAAGATAACAACAGGGACAGAGACAGGTTAATAAACAACCATTACTACACCGAAGAGTAAGAAAACAAAAATTTCTTTGCTTACTTTAAGAATTTTTTCCTGTGAAGTTGCTTTAGTAAGGTAGGAGGAAATACGTGTTTCAGTGGAAAACTGTGCATTGGCTAGAGCATGCCCATCCCACTTATCTAATTCTGATTCTTTTGGAGCTATTTAAAACTGTAAGTTGTAGATACCTAATAGCAAAGCAAAATAACTCTTGTCATAGACATGTAAATTCTTTCTAAGTGCAATTGACATCCCATCCTCACTGTGGAAGAAGTCCAGTTTTGCCTCCACTTACACATCAATTTCAATATTCTAGAACTATAAATGTGTCTGGTTTTATATTCTCCTTTGAACTAGTTAAAACATCTTATCACTTTGTTGGGAGATTTTTGATTACTGCTTCAATTTCCTTAGTGGTTATAGGTCTGTTCAGGTTTTCTATTTCTTCCTGGTTCAGTTTTGGTAGTTTATACATCTCTAGGAATGCTTTATGTGGAAAACCCAAAAGGCTCCACCCCAAAACTGCTAGAACTCATACAGGAATTCAGTAGAGTGGCAGGATATAAAATCAATGCACAGAAATCAGTGGCATTCCTATACACCAACAAGACAGAAGAAAGAGAAATCAAGGAGTCAATCCCATTTACAATTGCACCCAAAACCATAAGATACCTAGGAATAAATCTAACCAAACAGGCAAAGAATCTGTACTCAGAAAACTATAAAATACTCATGAAAGACATTGAGGAAGATACAAAGAAATGGAAAAACGTTCCATGCTCATGGATTGGAAGAACAAATATGGTGAAGATGTCAATGCTACCTAGAGCAATCTACACATTTAATGCAATCCCTATCAAAATACCATCAACTTTTTTCAAAGAAATGGAACAAATAATCCTAAAATTTGTATGGAACCAGAAAAGACCCCGAGTAGCCAGAGGAATGTTGAAAAAGAAAAGCAAAGCTGATGGCATCCTAATTCCGGACTTCAAGCTCTATTACAAAGCTGTAATCATCAAGACAGTATGCTACTGGCACAAAAACAGACACATAGGTCAATGGAACAGAATAGAGAGCCCAGAAATGGACCCTCAACTCTATGGCCAACTGATCCTTGACAAAGCAGGAAAGAGTGTTCCATGATTCATTGTTTGCTTATAACACCCAGTGCTCCATTCAGTACGTGCCCTCTTTAATACCCATCACCAGGCTAACCCATCCCTCCCACCCCCCACCACTCCAGCAACCCTCAGTTTATTTCCTGAGATTAAGAATTCCTCATATCAGTGAGATCGTATGATACATGTCTTTCTCTGATTGACTTATTTCGCTCAGCATAATACCCTCCAGTTCCATCCACGTCATAGCAAATGGCAAGATTTCATTCCTTTTGATGGCTGCATAATATTCCATTGTATATATATACCACATCTTCTTTATCCATTCATCTGTCGATGGACATCTTGGCTCTTTCCATAGTTTGGCTACCCTGATGTTTATAGCACCAATGTCCACAATAGCCAAACTATTGGAGGGATGGGGTGGCTGGGTGATAGACACTGGGGAGGGTATGTGCTATGGTGAGCACTGTGAATTGTGTAAGACTGATGAATCACAGACCTGTACCTCTGAAACAAGTAATACATTATATGTTAAAAAAAAAAAAAAGATAGTAGGAAAGGAGAAATGAAGGGGGGGAAATCAGTGGGGGAGACAAACCATGAGAGACTATGGACTCTGAGAAACAAACTGAGGGTTCTAGAGAGGACAGGGGTGGGGGGATGGGTTAACCTGGTGATGGGTATTAAAGAGGGCACGTACTGAATGGAGCACTGGGTGTTATACGCAATGAATCATGGAACACTACATCAAAAACTAATGATGTAAGGTATGGTGATTAACATAACATAATAAAAAAATCTTATCAGTTACTTCTTTAATGATTTTTTTTTACTTCTTTAATGATTTAAGTAAAATCTTTAACACATGTTCATTTTATATCTGTATGAAAGTCACGATTTTACCTTTTTTGAAAATTATCTTTAACAGTAATTTTTGAGAAAACGGTTCCTTTTGGAATTTTGGGAGAAGTATTGACCTTTACCATTGATTATTTCCTCAGTTATGCTGCTGGATTTCATCATAAGAATAGCTCTTGCCCAGGAAAGGCATAGATGTTTTGAGACCCAAGGGTGATAATGCCCCTGACAGAACAAATTAGAGGTAGTCCATAAGCTAAGCAGAGTGTCACCAATAGAATGCGGGCAAAATAGAGCTTTTATTCATGCTAGAGAAGGCAAGGGAGAGAGGGAAGATAGAAAGGAGAGTGGACTGAAGATAGAAAGGAGAGTGGACAGACTCGAACGGGAGTTCTCATTTAGGAACATAGAAGATCCTCTATGTTTATAGTTTCATAGATACATAGTTACATCCCAAAGACAAGCCTGTCTACTCTGTTTGCCAATCACAGATCACATCAGCGCAATGCTTGTCCATTGAGAGCCTGACAGAGCATCATGGGTGTGTTTGCTATGGGTGTGTTTGCTATGTTTGCTCTTGGTTTTCAGGAGTTCAATGAACATTGTTCATCTTATCACATCCTATAACTGTGAAAGCTGTGTGAATGCTCAAAATGCTACTGGCACAGATAAAAGTGGAAATTTGTAACAAATTGAAAATGATGAGAAAAATGATGAATGATGTATAATACAAGGGATAAGTGTGATTGATTAGAAAATCCCTCTACCTGGGTTTCCTGCTTGAGGACTGATACTGGAAGCAAAGGTTTTCTGCTCAAACACATGAAAGGCTTGAAAAAATAAAACACATTATGAATCTAATGTGTTATGGGCTCACACATAGGAAACAGGAAGTATACCTCAGACCTCTCAATTCAAGGATGGTTTTGACATAAAAATAAATTAATTTCTTTTTTAATATTGTAAAAATGGTAACATAAATTCTACCACCAACTCATAGCATTCCTCATATAGAACTTGATTGTAGAACCAAGCCAATATCAGGAAAGTATCCTCAGAAGAAGCTGAAATTTAGAGCATTAAATAACTTTGCACAGAAGGAAACTATATATAAGAACATAAAAGCCCTGGTTTCTTTATGGATGCACTTTCTCAATGCTAGAGCTTTTCCTTTATTAAACACTTCCAGATGCATAACATGTATAGTAGTACTAAGCCACCACTGTCAGTCTTGCTTCTTAAACTCCTGGGAAGTTGTCAGCATAACTGTAGGGCTTGGGAAGTAAATTAGACCGTAGAGTTTGTTCAGTTAAACCTCTTTTTTCCAGTTTATGAGAGCTTTGGTTGGTACATATGATCTCTCCAACATTTAGTACCTGGTCAGCCTTCCTATCTTTGCTGCTTTACTGATAATTGTCCTCTCTTAAAAGGAAAAATAACTAAAGTTAAATTAAAAAAAGAAAAGTCATTTTTCTCCTCCAAGACTTCCTGGAAGTCCGTAGGTGGAGACTATGTATTAAAGAGAAAATAAACTGCTCACCAAAGCTCAATCACTTGTATAGTTGCTGTGTCATTCTATTATCTTTCCAATAAGACAATTGAGGAAGGTGTTGCACTTGGCCAAATTACTGTCCACAACTAGCTACTCAAATGGTAAATAGCATTGCTGATGACAGTGGACATTCATTTCAATGGGAGGTAGGGTATTGCCTTTCAAATTGCCTTTTGCAGTACTTGTTACAGTATGATTGTAGCCAGATTTATACTTTCTCTGTGAAATGTACTGTACATATCATTCACTATTGGATAAAATACTGTTGTTAATTCTTAAAGTTTTTCCCTTTTTTATTTAAACATAAATGTCCAATTCATATATTCTCACTGTACTGTAAATTTCAGTTTTAATACATAAACATTATCAGTTTAACACACAAAAATCAAATCAAGTAAAAAAAAGTCTCAAAGAGCTTAGAAACATTTTTAATAACAACTCTCTCACAATATACTACTTGAGGGATAGTTATTTTTCATATATTACTTTATAAACTAAGTATTAACCATTAGTTAAAAAACCAACTGCTTTAAATATATATATTTTAAAAGGCAATGGATTACCATAACTTGGTGATAAGGCCCCATGTTAATATCTAGAATCAAAAAATAAAAATACAGGGGCGCCTGGGTGGCTCAGCCATTAAGCGTCTGCCTTCGGCTCAGGTCATGATCTCAGGGTCCTGGGATCGAGCCCCACATCGGGCTCCCTGCTCGGTGGGAAGCCTGCTTCTCCCTCTCCCACTCCCCCTTCTTGTGTTCCCTCTCTCACTGTGTCTCTCTCTGTCAAATAAATAAATAAAATCTTTAAAAAAAATAAAAATACAAAGAAAGAAATTTGAAAAAGCACAGAAAACTTATAAATAAACAAGAATAATACTGTGACTTGAAGACTTAAAAAAAAATGAGTGACTTCAAGAAAAAGGATGAGGTGGGATACTGATTTTCCAATTAACATTATCATGCTCAGTCACACAGTACACCTCCCCAGCTTTCCAGTGCTCCTACCATTACTACACTCCCTTTGCTGGACTGCTACAACCCAGAAAGAGACAATATTACATTAATAGTCATTTCTAGATTCTATTCTTTCCCAGTAATGTTTCCAGGTAGAGAATTTTAGAGGCGAGTTCTGTGTTAACAAGTATATGGTATCCTTAGACACCGGAGCTGAGAGATCACACTGGGGATCAGACTTCCAGTGATTTTCTGTCGGTATCTTATGGAGTCCTAAGGTTCTTTGGATATACCTCAGGGGCTACACTGGGGGAGGGGGCTGGGAAGCAGAAAGAAAGAGCATGTAGGGTGTTGGCCTCTGTCCCCTCAGACCTCTGAGGTCAATCAGTGTAGCTAACATTGTATGTGATTTCATTTACTGAGTTTCCTCATAAGATTAAACAGTTCAGCCTCTTTAAGAAACGTTGGAAAACACCTGAACTACTTTACTTGATCTCCAAGATTCGTATTAGCTTTAATACATTATGGCTCACAAAGTCCTCAGAGAAAATGTTAAAAAGCCATGGGGATAAGAATATTAGTGCATGCAAAGAGATAAACCACAGTAAAAGTCCTCAACCAGGTCAAGTTGACAGATCTCCATTATATGAACTTTTACAGAGAATCTTCTGTGGAGAACTCTACAATAAGCCCTAGAGGTACACAGATACAAACCAGAACCCTGACCATGGAGATCAAAAATGACATTGGTAAATATGGACTCCCAATCCACTCCCTCAGGAAGTAGAATACAATTATACTGTGAGACCACTTAGCAGTTAGGGTCAGGATCTGCCCACAAAAATCACCTGATCTTTGACCCACTTCACTCATCTGACTCCCCAACCAGATTGATAACCATCCCCAGAAAGGCACTTATTTAAGAAGCTTGTTTCCATTGTAGCTTCATCTGCTCGGACCTTGAGCTCTAATTCTTTCAGGAAAAAATGATTTTTAGTTTTCCAAAGTTCACTTAGCCCTAGAGTTTTTTAGCATTTCTAGCATGACTTTAAAGTCAAAAGGTTGGTTTTTTGTGTGCTTTGTGGAAATGCTTTACCTTATGATCCTATCATGTACCTCTAAATAATGCCGGCTGGATTCTAGAGCCCCTGAGACACAAATTGGAGTTTCACAACTCCTAGAAGGGTTATACAAACAGTTTACTTTTGACAGCTGTCAGAACTGACCTAAGATACAGGAATGCTGGGAAAGAACTATATCAATTTTCCAGGCTAGCTATTTCATTCTAGCATCTTAAGGATCAAAAATAAGAACACAATTCTAGCCCTGTAACAGACTTGAAGGAGGGACTCCTAAAAGATTTTTCTCTCCCATTCACTGTTACAAGAAGCCAAACAGAATGCTGGAGACAAAGCTATAATGGAGAATTCTTCTGACTCCCTTTACATCATAATAAGAACTCTAAAATACCAGGCTTGCTAAAAATGAAGGTAAGGCAATATGATTCCAAGAGCTTATGGAATATAATCTTTCCTCTCCTCCTCCCCTTTTCCTCCTCTTACATGTGAACTCTTTGGTAAAGAAAGAAAAAATAGACTCTACCCCTGCCATAACCAGCCTACTTCCAGTCAGACATATTCTGACTCTCAATATTACCATAATGTGCAAACTAGAGTTGGCTACAATTCATCTGATTTACTCAGCCACTTAGCCTAAATGTGAAAATTGTATTTAAATATGTGCTGACCACATTTCAAATACAAGAATAAAAACTTTGTGTATATAACCCAGAAGCCCAGAGTTTCTAAAATCTAAATTATTAATATCCAAATGAACAGACACAGTTTTTGGCATTCCTGGCAATCAGACTAAGCAGTCAGGCAAAGGAATACAATATGAGAAAAATAAGGAACACATTTCAACTATCATATGGTAACTGAAGTTGAAATGGACACTACAGATGAAAAGATGTCAAAATCATGAGAGTGATTCCAAATGATTCTTGATTCTGAGAAATTACAAAAGATGAGCACAAAATCCCCAACTGGTAAATTCAATTACATTTAATTCATTTACTCTAGCTATTGGAATACTGGCCTCAAGTTCATATCTGTGAATTTATCTACAAAATAACCAAACTTTTGACTAATACAAGTGTGAAATTTACTAGATTGTTTTAAATATCTTAAAGCTCATAGGATATTCTAGTCTTCAAATATAGATGGAAGAAATTACTGGCTTCCTCCATTAATCTTTTCCATTGCAAACAGAAGTCAAGAAATCAGCTAGGAATTTAACCAGGAAGGAACTAACAGAAGTCCCACTATTCAGCTCAGTTCCTCCTCCTTGTGGTCACAGAGGGAAGGTGCCTGCCATCTGGTGGCATTTCTTAAAGGAATCCTGTATTTAAATGACTTACAGAATAGTCCTTTGAAAGAATGTATGGTATCAATGAAAAGTGCTCAATTTTAACTTGTAAGTAATTCCACTTACTTCTGTTTCCCACTCTTCTGCATTCTTGTTTTTTAAGAGTCGATTTAAAATATTTTTTAACTGCAAGAGTGCTGAACATATCCCAAATGAAACAATACATATCTAATAATTCAATATGCGGGTATGCCACAGTCATTGTTAACACACATTAGGGGGAAAAACGTGTTAATTATTATGATTCATTAAACCACAGCATGGAACTTCACCCATATTGGCAAATCGGGGAGGGTGGGGATGCTTCTGGGTTTAGCAGTCCCATACTGGGCTACAGCCTGAAGCCCAGACCAACCCATGCATTGTTTTCACATTCTCAGCCTCCGTCAAATCACAAAGTAATGTGTATAAAGCTGTAGGATGGAATAAAAACACTTTTTCTTAATAGGTTTTGATGGTTTCCTCTCAAGATAACAAAGATTGATGTTATTTTGATGAGTATCTAGTGAGGTTCCCCCTGAAGCAGGAAATGCCCCCCAATGTAAAACAGTCCTCATTATTCTGCCATGTTTCCCCACCAGCTCTCCATTTACCTAATTTTGTCTATGAGAGGATACCCTCCTTCTTCATTCCTAGACCTTATTTTAACATTCAAATAGTGTTTTTTTTAAATGCCATGTAGTTGATTTTGCTGTTAGAAACCAATCAGAAGTGTAAAAGGTTATTATGGCCCAGCAAGGCTACTCCTATCTACACATTCATCAAATGAGCTAGCATTAACCCCTATGTAGAATGTATGCCCTTTCCTTCAGTAATTCCCAGCTCATGGAAAAACAGAATTACCCAGGCAAGTCAGAGAAAAGAAGACCTGAAGAACTTGCTTTTTAGTAACTTTTAGACAAGAGAAAACAGAAGAGAAGCTAAGAACCAAGAACACTGCTTCAAGAGGCAATTTGTCCCTGGTCCTTTGGATGACGGGGCATTTTGCCAGCTGTCATTACTGGACCAACTAGAAGTGTTACACCCAAACTGTTGTCCTCATTAGGACTGAAGCCATTTAACGTGAATGCTTTGAGGTGCTTGGCTGTCACATTGTATTGTCTGGCTTTGCCAAAGGAGAGGAAAGCCTGCTATTCTCATTTAAATAGCATTTGTAGCATTTTAATTTGCTTTCTTTCTGCAAACCATTTCTGACTATTCTTTACCTTACATAATTGAAAATCTACACATTATTATGCCCTTACTTGATACACTCTTTCCATTCATTGTGCAGCTGGTTAGGAAAAACGTACAGCATAAGTGAAAAACCATGTTGTAGGAAATACAAGTTTTATAGGATAAAGTAAAGTTCTGTTAGCAAGATAATATAAAGGTCTTCTCATACGATGGGAAAGAAAGGGTGCACAACCTTAAAGCTACAATTAACATTTGTTTCTGCCAAAAATTGAGAAGATGCCACAAAGCCAGGCACTGGAGGTTCTATCACTCACATACATGAGTCAGAGGTACTTTTACTTGCCTACATTTACTCTTTTTTTGTATACAATCATTTTCATAGACTTGCAGGGGGTGTAAGGACCTCAAAAGTTATTTAGTATATCTTTATTATCTCTAGCCAAACTCTCCAAGCAGATGACTAGCTGTGCTCCATTTCATCATTATCAGTGAATGGAAAGGAGCCAGGTCCAGGGGCACTGTTCAGGCAGGAAGGTACCACCAGGCAGGAAGTTTTGACTCTTATTCAACCCAAATCTCACTGTTTTCAGAAAAAAATGTAGAAGAATAAATCACTATCCTATTTACCACAAGATTCGAAAAGTTAAGTATCAGCATAGGTAAATCAGGTATCAGTGAACTTTCATCTGACTGTAAGTTCTTGGAAAGCCAAAAGCCAGGTGAGGTTATTCAAAGCAGTTTTTATCCATTGCTAGAGCTTTTATTTGTAATCAAAAGCCAGATTTTCTTATATTATGATTTCTCCTACTGTGAATTTCTCCGCCCACCTACCCCTCACCTCAGAAAAGAACAGAACAAAAAAGTCCTTAGGATGTACATGAAAGAAATTGTGGGCATGTGCTCCAAAGCACACAGTTCTTTTTCTTGGTCACACCTGTCATGACTGTAAATTCATGTCACATAAAAATAAACGTCTGCCTGTCATCCTCATTGAAATGTAAGCTCCATGAAGGCAGACCCCAAGTGTGTCTGGTTCATCAGCATATTCCCAGTACCAAGCATAACATTTGGCACACAGCAGGCTCTTTATACCTAGAGAAGCAACGAATGCACTTGAAAATCATTCTAGTCCAACACTCCTATTTTGGGGCTATGAAAATGGAGTCTATAAAAGTCATTCTTGGAAATGACTTGCCCAAGATTGTATAACATGTTAATGACAAAGCCAGGATTATAACTGGATTCTTTATTGCCCATCCACATTCTCTGTCCATTACGACATAGAGGTTCTTATATCTAATATCCTGGGCAAACAACACTACTACTGATGAGTAGGGTACAGAAATATTTCTGATCTAAACATCTTTTGGTTGGCTGCCTGCCTCCAGTGTTCTTTACCAGTTGGAACATAGAGACCCTCCTATAAATATGCCTGGTTTATACATACTTCATGTAGGACTCCAAGAACAAAACCCAAAACAGGATTCTATAGCCATAGCAAACAGCCAATTTATTCTCTCCTATGAGTGTTAAGTTTAAAGAGGCTAAGCCGCAGATGCCAGCTGAATTTCTATGGTTCAGCTACTACTAACTCAAATATTATGCTAAGCAGAGCTTCACTTTGTATGGCTTTTTAAATTTTATCTTAGGGTTTCTTTAAAGCAAAGATTCAAAAAATAGAGCTTCCCCTGAGCCCATGAAAAAAGTAAATGTAAATGTTCAGGGAGCAACGAAGGTGATTTAAAATTAGATTATGGTGATGGTTGCCCAACTCCATGAATTTATCTTTTAAAATTTTTTTAATTCAGACACTTAAAATGGGTAAATATCATAAATTATACTTTAATAAAACTGTTAAAAAAGTAAGTGTGAAAATGAGTCAGACAGTTGAAGCACTTCTTTTAGAAAACATTTGGTATCAAAGCTGTAGAGACATATCCTCATACTCTTTTAAGCACAAACTCTATCTACTCCAATCATGGTTTACCTACAAGGTCAAAAGTTTTTCCTTCAAATTTGGTAAAAATAATTTAGTAGACTAATATAAATATGTGCAAAGAACCAATCTCCATTGATGTAGCACTAAGAGATACTGACTCATTTGATTATCTGCATGAATGATCTACAGATATATTTGCTTAATTAAGCGTAGCATTCTCATCCAAAACCTGCCATTAACTAGCCATTGGGTTTTGAGTAAGCTATATACATTTCCAGGGCTCAGTTTTCCCACCTATATCATGTGTCTCCATGGACCAGATTAGAGTTAAGTAGTATACAATATATTAAAAAGAATAATAACTGCTATCATCTAATGAATAACCACAAAGAAGCCACATTTTAGGTAAATTATCAATCTCTGAGGAAGGTAGTATGATCCACGTTTTTGCAGATGAGGAACCTGCAACATGAGAAGTTTGACCGCGGCCCCATGGTTATTTAGTAATAAACCCAGGAATCCAATCTGTCCAGCTCCAAAACCTATATTCATTCTCTATTGCTCATTAGACTTTGTGCTTTTGATTTTGTCAGATGTAGGCATGAATCCTGACCCTGCCTTTACTGTGCTAAGTCAGTCATCTTCTCTGAGTCCAGTTTCTTCATCTGTAAATATGAGATTACTAATACCTAACTTCCAAGGTTGTTGGGAAGAGTAAATGAAAGTCCTTCCCTTATTCTTAGAAACCATTCAATAATAGTCTTTCCCATCCCTCTCCCACAAAAGTTCCTTCCTGTGTTAAAAAAAGAAAAAAATCTATAAATTCTATGACTTCCTCGTAGCCTACCTGGATAAAACTCACTGGGACTGAGTTCTATCAAAAGCAATTAAAATGAACACAAACAACACAGCATTAGTCCTTTGCTATCAGTTCTTGGCTCTCTGACGGAGACTGTCAACAAGAGTGTCAACTTCAAGGGGTGGGCATCTGTCCACAGGAACTGAGCTGAGGTCACAGACTTGTCTCACTGTGCCCTACAAACAGATGTCTGGGTGACAACTCTTAGTCACCGCAAACCAGGGTTAAAGCCAAACCAGGTGGGAAGCTCTGTATCTCCTTTCTAATCCGCTTGGCCAGGCATTCATTCCCTAAGACAATACCTCACCGACCATAATTCAAAATAACTAGTTTTCCCCCAGGGCACTATTTTCAACATAATGCCTTTATTTTGATGATGTCTACTTATTCCACAAGCAGAAAAAAAAGTGTATCTATAATAGTGATTTGTCAGCAGGAAACCTGTTTGATTTTACAGATTAGAATGTGCACCTTCAAATGTTTACCTTGCAAGTAACCTGGTGAAAACTGATGTAATGTGGAGCTCTAGTGGTGGCAAGAAAGTAAAGCAGCCATTAGTGAGAGCCAACAAAAAGCCAAGGAAATCACCACTTATCATTTATTTATGTGTTATTATGGTAAAATCACCACTTATTATTAAACTAATATGTTAAGAAGAAAATGGTTCAAAATGATATTCCAACATAATATAAGGTAAGCTCTAACTATAATGGCTTTCCTCCAGATTACAAATTAGACCTCAACAACTAACTTACATCAAACATCATGAAGCAGATTTAACCACAAAAAACAACTCAGTGCTGTGGTTGTCACTTTTCTACTTTTTACCAAGTTCACTAAGAATCCTATTAATCAAACAGTAGGTACTTTTCAAATAGCTAACAAGAATACTGTATACAGAAAATTCTGGACTCTAAGTGGTATGATCAGTGAAGTCCTGTACCAACTGTCTTGGGAATTTAAATAATCCCTACAGGCTGATGAGGTTGTTGGAAGTTAATTCCTGCACTAGAAAAGTGCCTTCCTTGAATTTCTAACTTCTGAGGTCTTTCCCAACTTAAAACAACCAAAAATGAAACCTACAATGTCAAACATTAACTTTTTGTTTTCTTGTTATCTAATGTATATGTCCTCTCAATTGAAAGGGCTTCCTTAAAATATATATATATATACAGCTCCATTATGGTCAACAATGTAGCAGAACATAAATAATAAAATTTTTATGATACACAACCAGGAGTTGACATTTGAAACTTCTAAACATGGTGCCTGGTTTAGCTGTATCAAAATAAGTTATCATGAGAAAAAAGAAAAAAAAACACCTCAGAATATGTAAATATACAGGATCTAGCCTTTCCACATATAAGTATCTTAGGTATCATGTTCCTGAACATTAAAGAAAATATAACAGACTCATTTTTCTATAAGTGATGATGGAAGAAATGAAAATGCTCATAAATGCATTAACAACATTTATCTGAAATAAAAATCTCAAGACTCATGGGAGATTTTCATGGCTTATATCAGTTGAATCCACTAGATGTTTTTCAATGGACACATTCAATGGCTCCTAAACTGTTAGATCTACAGTTGAGTGACTACCAAGCCTCAGAGGTCTGTGAATGTAGATTTAATGATTACACGGGGGTTTTTATTCATTGATGTCTCTCTTCTCCATCCTTCTATTAATATGCTGTCATTAATACAGTTTCCTAACACTACACAGAAAAATGAAAAGATATAACAGCCTTCTCTGAGAAGTCATCAAGAATGCAATAGTTTGAAATGAGAAGCTCAAGATAAAGAACTAATTTCCTTTCAGCCCTCATCGTTAGCTATATGGTAGGAGAGAGAACATTTTTGATAGAAAAGAATAAAAGCAGGTGTGGAAGTTAAGGTAATTTACTAACATAACCATATGTCAAAGGGAACAAATGGAAATCTGTACTAATGCAATATTGGCCACCAGAGAATTCAGAATCTAACATGTTCTGCAGTCCTTTTCACCACATACATGAAACCTGAATAAAAATGAAGAATATTTTTCAATCTGTGAATCTAAGAACTTTGTCTTTGTATGCCATCTTGCCTGTATTTTCCTTGGTGATTATCTCCTCTGTTTTCCCATAACAGGCCTTGGTATGCTGCTTAAAATAATATTTGGGGCTTTGTTTGCTATTCTTTTGACTGAGACATGCTGATTTTATTAAAGTAAGTTGGGCCTGCATTCTTTCTTTACTATTATTACAGGTAGACTTGACAGATACAGGACTTTGCTCTGCTATGGAGGAAACCTTGTTAAATAAGTTCCATTTTACCTGCTGGGCAGTTGCACTCTGAAGGTGCTTCTCTCGCAATTCTTATTTTAGCCATATGTTCATAGGATTTCTGTAGGAAAAGAAGAGGATATTATCATCAGTAGCATGGTAGAGAAATGGATTCTTCAGGAACTCTCTGGTCATATGCTTGATTTACCAGCATTTGAGAGCCTGCATTACTAACATTTACATATGTACTTGGACTTTAGTCAAAAGGTAATAGTACCCAAGCCCTAAAAAAAGAAATGACTACTGACACCGCATAAAGACTGCTGGACTTGTACAATATCTTCCTCCATTCTTCAACTACCACCACCCTCCTCTTTCTCCCTCAGCTCAAGCATATGCAGTCAATGCAAAAACCTGGCTTTAACATGTTGTAGTTTTAGGTAAGCTATGGGCTTTAAAACAGCCACTATCTTATACATGAAGGTCAACTGCTCATCACGTTGTGCCGCAACCACTGCCAAACAGCCTCTCTGTTGGAAGGGCAAGTTCCAGAAAACCCCCTAACTCTAGTCTAATGCCCTCCCTGGTTGTGATAAATGTAACCTAGATTCCTTTCAACTCTCAACTGCAATGGCTCTGCATTCATAAACACCCCTACCACTGCATCCTTTATAAAAAATTAAGCTGCAATTTTTTTTTCTTTTTAAACATTGAAAACAAAAACATTTAATGTGGGAAATGATCAATCTAAAAATCACATATAGGGTTATTTCGCTTTAAAGAGTGATTACCATTTGTGTATTAATAACACCTATGGCCCTAACCTTCTTATAACATATGAAGGACATAACAGATGTTATCTCTGGAAGGAATATTCTCCATAAGATTGGAAAAGATTCTTATGTCACTCTAGAAAACTAAAAAGATAAAATGCCACCCTGATATTCTGGCCACCCTTCCCTCTTTCAGTCCTTCCTATATGTTCAGCATGCAAACGTTAAGAGTGAGGGAAGATGATAGAGAAAGAGAGGGTGATATCAAAGGATGTGCATATACAAATATATGCTACAGTGAGCACAGAAGGTGGCCTAGCGTATGCACACCCAGCCACACCAAGTATGCATACAGTAAAGGTAGAGGCTGGTCCTGTACACAGAATCACGCCTGTGCAAGATATTATCCACGTGCAAAATACCCCAGCCTTTCACACCTGAGCCAGAAGTCGCTCCACTTTCTCTTGCACCATTGCTTTGAGCTGATCCAGGCCATCGGGAAGCAAATGGATGGAAGGGTCCCCTTTTGCGGATTCCAGAGCAGCGATCCTCGCCTGGAGGTCGTTGGTTTTCACCCCCAGGTACAGACAAGACATCACAGCCACCACTGACAGAAGGGCCGCCAGGGCGGTGCACGGGGGCACGGTCCAGGCACAACGCTGCCCGGCGGGGCTCTGGTCCTCAGAGCCTGGTTCCCGACCCCCACCTTTCCCTGCATGCTTCTTCACCAGCATCGTGGAGGGATCAGTTGCCTCGGCTTCGCCTCCCACTCTCTACCACTTCCAAGAATCTTGAAAGGAAAGAAAAGGGACGATTCCTCCAAAGTTCAGTCTGGGTGGCTGCACAACTATTTGGCGGAGATCGAGCCGGGGCGCGGAGATGGAGCTCGGCTTTCCTCAGCGCCGAGACCAGCAGACGTGGACCATCCTCTCCGCTTTCTTCTCTCCGCCCAGCTGGGAGTGAAAAGCACCCTCAGTCCCGAGGACTGGTGGCAAAAAGGTAAAAGCCGGAATGAAACCCTCCCGGCTGGCCCTCCTGGCCCCTCAGAGGACGGACACCTCGGAAGGGGTCCTCGAGAGCTGCCGCCCAGGGTCCGAGGAACAGCGCGAGAGGCGCAGCGAGGGGCCGCCGCTCGCCCTCGCCACCGAACACCCGACCTGTTGCGTCTCTGTTAGTTTGCCTTATTTCTACCTATTCAGTGTTTTTCCGCACGCCGACCTGTTTGCCACCTAGATTCAGTTCCAGGCAGGAAGGCTGAGAGAGACCGCGAGAGCGCAGCGCAAAAGGGATGCTAAGGGGGAGGAGAGAGAGAGGAAAACGAAATAACCCAAAGAGCAAATTCGAGCGGCCAGGCTTAAGTCGCGGCTGCCCGAAGTATCTCCGCAGCCTCGCGGGTGCGAGCCTTAAATACCCTTCGAGATGCTCGTGTGTGAGTGTGTGTGAGTGCGCGCGCGCTCCGAGCGCGACGTCCCTCCCCCGACCCCCCTTCCGGCGCCCGGCCTCCAGCCCTGGGCTCCGGCAGCATTGCGCCCCCCTTCCAAAGCCCCGGCAGAAGCCCGCCTCATTAGCATAATGTATTCACCTTCGCCCTGCCCGCGGGCTCCGCCGGAGACCCTCCAAGGGGGCGGAGAGCTCGGGAGGGAGCTGAGCGGGAGGTCTGCATTAGCATAATACATGCAAATAGCGGAAACGGCCACCGTGATTGGAGGGGAGCCTGGCGACCCCTCCCCCTCCACGAAGTAACTTCAGCGTCCCCTAAGGCCACATCTCCCGCCTGGGCCAGGGGCTGAAGCGGGGTCCACTGTGGGGAAGGCGGTAACTCTGGCTTATCCTGACGCGGCCCAACGCCCCCTCTTTATCCCTGTTAAATATGGAGAAATGGCCTCCAGGAGGGAAGAAGTGAAGCAGAAAGCTCTAGCTCTCCAAATCTTCACTCAAAAGCAGCAGCGGGAGCTATTGCGATCTCGCTGTGGTGCAACCTTTCCCCCTCCTCCCTCACATTCCCACATGCCCCGAGGCGAAGTGTCTGACTGACGCCCGAGGTAAATGTCCCCACTTCCCTTCTCTTGCCACGGCCGAGCTGCAGAGTGTCCGACTAGGGGAAGTTTTCTCTGCCCTCCCCCAGTTTCCTTCTGTCTTGGTGGGGCTGAGTCTCCTCCCCGCTCGGTGTTCCTAGTCTGTTCTAGGGTGCTAATGCGTTTTCCTGATTCCCCGTTTTGTGGGATTGAAAAAGGGAGCATGGAGGTACACACATTTCTCAGGATTTAGGAAAGGACTGAAGAATGAGGTCAATTTTTCCTCTTACCTGACTCTCCGCCCTCTGGATCAAATTACAAGTTCTCTAATGGGATTTTTGAAAGTAGGTAATAAGTAGCATTTTACATCTAATTGATTTTGAAAAAAAAATCTCACCTTTTACTCCAAAAAAGTCCCTTCTTATCTCCTCCTCCCCACGGGAAATACCATATATTTTTCTTATCCTTCTTAAGCTAATGTCAGGTCGATGCTCATTAATGTAAACGATCAAGGAAATACTGCACTAAGCTCATCACAACGTAAAGATATTGCTAGGTATGAAGCAGGGTAAAAATGTTTCATTTGTTGATGGAGAATACAGAAATGAAAACGGAGTAGGGGATGAAACAGACACAACATCGGACGAAAACAGTGAATTGTGTTATAAAAGCAAAAGCAAAATTCCTTACAGTTGTGTTACACAGTAGTCTCAAAGGGTGGTCCCAGACTGACAACATCAACTGAGAGCTTATGCAAAATTCAAATTCTGGGACCCCTCCCTACACCTACTAAATCAGAAACTACTACTACTAATGATTCAAAAACAGAGATGTGTGTTGTAAGGAGTCCTCCTGATGGTTTTGATGCGAACTTAAGCTTGAGAACCACTGGTGTAACACTTTACAAAATTGTTTCAAATATGTTTTCTCATTTGAACCTCATAACCCTGTGATGCCGGTAAGGAATTATTGGCCCCGTTTTATATATAAGGAAACAATTTTCAAGTCACATTTAATTGTGATTAAACGTGTTTCCAAGGAATAGGTATAAATTTTTTAAATATGTCAATTCTTTCTGATTTTCCAATTACCTCTCTAACCATTCCTTTGTCTCTTTTGCAGGTGTTTTCCTCTGCCTGTTCTCTAAATGTTGGTGCTCCTTAGGTCTTTATCTTATGCCATCTTCTAACTTTGTACACAATTTCCAGTGGTGCTCTCAATTACCATCCATAAACTGATGAGTAATAAATCCATATTGTAAGCCCAAACCTCTCTCCCAAGCTCAGACCTATATAGCCAACTGCCTGTTTGCTAATTCTACTTGGATGTCTCATAAGCAATTCAATTTAACCTGCATCTTACCTCCAAACCCTACTTTTTCCCTTGTTTCCCATGTCAGTAAATGGAGTTGCCATCTATACGGTGTCCCCAAGCCAAAAGACCACCAATAACCCTTGACTTCTGCCTTGTCCTCCTCTCCTCATCTACCTTAATTCTTTCAATATTTTCTATTGTTCTTAGGATGGAAATAATATATCTTACAAATCACCACCTGGTGTCTGGCATCTCATCTTCCTCATTGCTCATCTTCCCCCTCACACTCTCCATGCCAGCTTCTCTAATGAAAGTATGGAGACAGAGAATGAAGAACTTTCTTTGTGGTAAGGCACTGCTCTTTTGAAATTTCAATGGAAGGGCCACTTTGTGTGTTGACTGATGTTGACAGTAGGTCACACATTTAATTTGGATGATGCAGTGTTCTTCTATCATGCTTTATGGAAATTGGCCATGAGAAGGTTAACAACTCTTTCAAGCTTTCAGAACTGTCAGATCTTAGTAGACAGAGTTGGAATTTTGTGGATTTGGGGTCTTTAATCAGAGGATTCATTTTGCTTATTTCTTTGGGGTATTGTGGGCACAATACCCCAGAAATGTACCAGTCATTAGCACTAATATTTCAAAACCCAGTAGATTTTCTGCATCAAGCCCAGAGAAAGCATGGATCAAGAAAGCTCTGGGGATCTAAACCCATATTGTTCTATAGATTCATCAGGGCACAGTTGTTGTTTTGGTTCCTATGTGGAAAAGGATTCAAAAAGTAAAAATAGCACTAAAAATGATGCAGTCCAGCTGACTCTGATTTGCCTAAGACTCATATCAGTAGTAAGAAAAGGCAAGCAGCTGGTTGTAGAATAGGTATGTGATTGGAAGCATAGTAGACCCCAAAGATGTCCACATCCTATTCACCAAAACCTATAAATGGGGAATGTTTGGATTTGCAGATGTGATTAAGTTAAGAATCTTGAGATGGGGAGGTTTTCTTCTACCATGTGGGTGGCCCCAGTGTAACCACCAGGGTCCTTATAAGAAAGAGACAGAGTCTCTTAGTAAGAGGAGATGTGACCACAGAAGCAGAGGTCAGAGTGATATGAACACTACCTTCAAAGATGGAAGCAAAAGAATATGGGAAGTCCCTAGAAGCTGAAAAAGTCAAGGAACAAATTCTCCCCTGGAACCTCCAGAAGGAATGTAGCCTTACTAACCCTTTGATTTTAGAACTTCTGACCGTTAAAGCTATAATTAATACATTTGTGTTGTTCAAGACCCAGAGTTTGTGGTAATATGGTACAACAGCAATAGGACCCTAATAGAATCTTAATCACAAGAAATCAGTCTTCATCTGCTATAGCATCATAAGCACTGTTAAAACCACTATAATGCCCTATAACTCAAGTAGGCCCTGTAATAACAGTCCCTGTGTCTCAAATGTTTATGCATTCCTATTTTACTGACATGCCCATTGGGAAAGAATTGGAGATATATGCCTTCTCCCATGACATGTAAAACTAGGATGCCCTCCATTGAAGCATATTAAACAGAATAAAATATGTTCTATTTCTTTGATGCCTCCCATTGGTGCAACTCAAAAACAACCAGTCAAGTTGTAAAGCTGCTCTCATCTCTCCTCCCTACTGTTAGCCTAGTCACAATCATGACCCAGGACTCAACATTACTGCTAGCACTACTGTTACCAATCTCCTGGCCCCTGAAAAAGAGAAATAAACAGACTTCTGACAGAGAAACATGGCAGGAAGTTGAAGTGAGAAAGAAGGTGACCAGGAGAAAACAAAAATGAGGAAGATAAAAGGGCTTTTTAAGTAGGTAGAAGAGTTTTTTTGTTTTTTTGTTTTTAGAAAAGGCATCATCCACTCCTATTTGCCTCTGAAAGGCTGATCAATAGAGGATATATAGGATGGATGTAAATTAACACATACTCAAAATTTCGATGTCTTATGTGTATTTATTTTTTTTTTAAGACTTATTTATTTATTTAAGAGAGAGTAGGCAGATGCTCCCACCAGGGGAGTAGCAGAGGGAAAGAATCTCAAGCAGACTACCCCCCTGAGTGTGGAGCCCCACCCAGGACTTGATCTCAAGACCCCAAGATCACGACCTGAGCCAAAATCAAGAGTCGGTCACTCAACTGACTGAGCCACCCAGGCCCCCTCCAATGTCTTATGTGTATTTAGAAAGATTCCCTGACCAAAATAAATAGCTGGAATAATCATGTTATGCTATTTTTAGATATTAATTATATGACAGAAAAGTATTTCACTTGGTTAGAAAATATCTTTTAGCACCACCAATTTTTAAGGTTAATTAGGTTCCTAGGACCACAGTTTTAACCAAAGTTCACCACCACAGTTCTCCAACAGAAGTAAATGTATGAGGCGGTTTGTGGCCATCTTTGTACACCCACAACCACCCGCGGTGTGCCTTAATAAAGAAAATGGTGGAATAAATTATGTGCTGTATTGAGCATGTTATTTCATAAACTTCAGATGAGAATGTGCTCCCAGAGAAACATCTTTTAAGAAGACAATGTTTCCCAAATAGAATGGAGTAGGCAGTGAAGTGAATTTAGAAGATGCAGTTCTCCCACAGCCAGACAAATTTCAATAAATCACAAACAAATTATAAATATCTTTAGGAGTAGAAGAGCAGAAAAGTAGGATTTGGCTCTAGTCACAGGCTGAAAAATTCCCTTTCAGACAGATCAAGGAACTGATCCCATTTACACAAGCCTGGCTAAGCAAGGGGTTTACAGCTGTATGAATCCAATAATCTAGATAAGACAAGCCCTTCAAAATCCCATTCCTCTCTGCAGCGTCAGTTTAATGTTTGTTCGTTGTTCTGTTTTTGTTTTTGTTTCATTTGGAAGGAGGAGATGAACTTTTTCTCAAGCCTTAAATAACAAGATAATACTAGATTTTCCCAAAATATGCTAGTTTAATTGCTGATTCTAACCAAAGCAACTTTTCATTGTATGTACCAAATCAACCTTGTGTTGTAAAGTTATGTGAACAGAACATGTTTGTAGCATTGATTCAGATCATGGTTCCAAGCACAGACTCTAAGGCCAGACTGCCTGGTTTATAACCCACCTCTGCCATTGAATAGCTGTGTGACCGGGGACAAATTACTTAAATTTTTCTGTGCCTCAGTTTTCTCATCTATAAAACAAATATAACAATACTTTGTTGCAGTGAGTAAATGGGATGATATGTGTAAAGCATTACAATGCCTAATATTAAGTGTAATGTAAATCTCCAAATGGAGGAGACAGACAGTAACAAATATAACAAATGTGGAGCAATGGGAACTCTCACACACTGCTGACTAGAATGGAAGTGAGCACAAGCACTTAAGAAAACTGCTTGAGGGGCGCCTGGGTGGCTCAGATGGTTAAGCATCTGCCTTCGGCTTGGGTCATGATCCCAGGGTCCTGGGATAGAGCCCCACGGCCGGCTCCTGGCTCAGCAGGGAGCCTGCTTCTTCCTCTGCCTCTCCCCCTGCTCGTGCTCTCTCTCTCTCTCTCTTTCTCTCTCTCTGTATCCCTGTGTCTCAAACGAATAAATAAAATCTTTAAAAAAAAAAACAAAACTGCTTGGCACAATCCGTAAGACTGAACATACATAAACCCTTTGTGGAAGGATTTTAAAGGGAATAATAACAGTAAAAGTCTGAGAGTCTAGGAATCTCTCTCAGTAGATGCCACATGGCCTTCTAGGAGACTTCAGGTGAGGACTCAAAGGAGAGTGAGAAAAATGTCATTGGAAACTATGAGGAAATAGATTCTCATTATGTAGAGCAGATGTTGCAACACTATTGCCTGTGGTAAAATGGAAAGTAGAAAAATGTTCTTAATGAAGTGTGTGACTTAGCCAAGAAGATTCCATTCAGAAGACTGAAGATGCCAACAGGTTTCTTCTTAATGTGTGTAGTAAAATATAAAAGGAGATAGATACAGTAAAGGAATGACTCTTAAACAGAAAGAAGCCAGGAATTGTTGCAACTGAGACATTTTACATCCTCTCCAAGTGACAAGTGATACTACTATTAAGAAATAGCTTTTGGACAAGATCAAATCCAGAAACTCTCAGAAAGACAGAAAAGCTGAGTATACTATCTTTCGTTAAAATCTCAGAAATATCTAAAGTGATACCTCAGAGAGCTGTTTAATCAAGAAATAGAACATATACAAAGTTTAAGGATGCTATCCCTCAGTGGTCTCAGTATAAACCCAAAGTAGAATATGACTTATCTCAGTGGAATGAACACCGATAATATTTATAAGAGATCAACAAACCTTTTTAAAGAAAATTATACTGGAGAAAACATCAGCTTGAACCGAAAGAAGAGAGACAGTACAAAAGAAGAGGCCTTTAGACTCTAAAATCTCTACAGGCAGGAAGCAGGCTAAGAAAACTGTGGAGCTGAAAATACAGGATGTATTTCATGGTAAAGAGAAAGTAACTCAGAGCACAGAAACAAAGGGTCAAAAGGCAAAGCCAAAAGTTATGGGGAATCATTCCCAGGAAGGAATAAGCCTCAGCCCTAATCAAAGAACTTCTTACATGTGCCCAGGTGAATTACAGAAGCTCTGTGAACCAGTGATTCCTGGTGATATTTTTTTCCCACTTTAATTAAATAAGAATGACTAAAGCAGTTATTCTATGCCTGTCCCACTACCATATGTTGGGTAGATATGGGGCAGATAACTTGTTTCTTTAGTTCACAGGGCTTTATATGGAAAGTAATTGTACTTAAAGAGAGGAACTTGAGGTTCCTCATCAAGGAACCACACCTGAAGGGCCTCATTCATACCTGGATCTGATTTAGGTAATAAAATCTTTGACCTCCAAGCTGATGCTATTATATAATGTGAATTTGGAGGCCTTAGGAGAGGATGACTGTGTTTTTCTACCTCTGAGGAAAGTAAGTCATCGTGTCATGAACACATTCAAAGAGCCTAAGAAGAAACCCATATGGGCAGGAACTGAAGCTTCTTGTCAGTAATTAGTGCCAACTTGCCATATGTGGATGAAATGGATCCTCCTGCCCCTTTTAAGCCTTCAGACGATGGAAGTGCCAGCCAATGTTTTAACTGAAACTTCATGAAAGGTCTAGAACCAGAAGTACCCAGCAAAACTCCTCCCAAGTTGCTAACCCACAAAAAGTGTGAGATAATAAATGTTTATTATTTTAAGCCACTTGGGGGGTAATTAATTATTAAATGATAGATAACTAATATACCACATCCCGAATATAATGCTTAATTTCCCTTGCATTTCTTTAATTTTACTATATGTATATACTCATAATCAATCTAGTATTTAGCTTTATATGTTTCTTAACTTCATATAAATGTAGTATTTGTATAAATGTGTTATTTTTTTCAACATTGTATTTGAAGGATCTATTCAAGTTGTAACTCTCTTCAAATATTTTTACTACTGTACATATGCCGTTGTATGATTATACCACCTGTATTTATCCATTCTTCTGTTGATGGACTTTTGGGTGTCTCTGGGTTTTTTTCCTTTTTCCCCTCCATTTCAAGTAATGTCACTATAAGCATTCTTCTTTACATCTATTTTTATACAGGTGCAAGAATTAGTCTAGGCTATTATATTAGTTATCTCTTGTGCAACAAATTTTCCCCAAACTTAGCAGCTTAAAACAACACAATTTTATTATTTCACAATCTCCGTATAACAGGGATTTGGAAATGGCTTAGCTGGATGGTTCTTGCTCAGAGTCTCTCATGAAGTTGCAGTCAGGATGTCAGCTGGGGCTGTAGTCATCTGAAGGCTTGACTAAGGCTGGAGAATCTTCTTCAAAGATGGCTCACTCACGTGGCTCATTCACATGGCAAGAAGTTTTAATTTTTTTCTGACTTTCAGGAGACTGCAGTTCCTTGTCACTTGGGTCTCTCCAAAGGATTGTTTGGATGTCCCTATGACATGGCACCTAGCTTCTGCACAGAGCGAGTGATCCAAGAAAGAGGTAAAGAAGAAACTTCAATGCCTTTTATAACCAATCTTGGAAGTCACACACTGTCATTTCCATCATATCTATTCACTAGAAGTGAGTCACTAAGTCTAGTCCCTCCTCAAATGGCTGAGGACTAAGCCCCACCTATTAAAGGGATGACTATCAAAGAATTTGTGGACATATTTTGAAACCATCAGAGCTGTATTTCTACTTCATAGAATGTATATATCATCAACTTTGGTAGATAAGCTGTTGTACCAATTTATACACCCACTATCAATACATAAGTTTCCCTTGCTTCATATCCTCACCACAATGGGCACTGTACACTTTTATTATTTGCTTATCTTCACATATTCTAATAAATTTGTATTAGTTGACATTTCAGCAAAACAACAAAATTAACTCAATTACAGCACTTATTTCATTGCATTGAGCAAAGAACAGAAGATGATGATGGAGTGAGACATGTGGATAATGTGAACATCTGGAGGAAATGTACTGCAGAAAGGGGGAACAAGCTAAAGCCCTGAAGTGGGTATATATGTAGTGTCTTTGAGGAAAAGCAAGGAGATCAATGTAGCAGGAATAGAGTAAGCAAGGGGAGAGCAGTAGGGAGGATGTTAGAGGGATGACAGGATGGAAGATAGATCATAGAGGACCTTCTAGAGTTTTGCAGAAAGTTCTATTGGACAATAAAGATCCATATTTGGGAGCCATCAGCAGGTAAATCAGTGGTTCTCAATTTTGGCTGCACATTGAAATCACTTGGACTGTCTGGAGCCTCGATTCTCACTGTCACTTGAGTTCCTCGGCTCTACCGCATGTTTTCTCAGGGCCTCTCCCTCTGCACTTAGTCTCTTTGTGTGGTCTTTTCACAGAGTCTCTCCAGCAGGGTAGCTGGGCTTCTTCTCAAAGAGCAGTGTCATTTCTACCATATGTTAGTGGTTAAAGCAAGTCTTCTGGCTAACACTGTTTCAAGGGGAGGGGACTTCACAATGGCATGAATACTGGAGACATGATTCACTGGGGGCCATCACTCCAACAGAGTACCACAAAGGGAAGTATGGACACTAAAGGTGTGAAGGACAATGAAAAGATGCTAAAATGAATGGGTTGTAGATCACAGTAGAAGATTTGTTGGAATGAGTCCATTTAAAGCAGGGAGATGGAAAATTAGGAGGTGGCAAGTGGAGAATGGAATACTTGATATAAGGTAAGTATTAAAGTTATTGATAATGGCAATGTCTGGGGCAGTGTTTCACAATCCTGGTGGCACATTAGAAATAATGATGCCCAGGTCATATCCCAGGAGATTTTGATATAATTAAGTTGGAGGAGGATTGTCATTGATATCGCTTAAAATCTTCCTGGCTCATCTAATTGAGAACTAATTCTAATTCTAATAGAGGACTACTGATCTAGAATATGACCTTGGATACAAATGGCTGAGGTAAGCTGTACAACAAAATCATCAGGTTAAATAAAAAACTGAGACACAGGGGTATTGGAATAATCCTCTGCATGGACATTGAAATCATTACAGGGTGCCTGGGTGGCTCAGTCGGTTAAGCATCTGCCTTCGGCTCAGGTCATGATCCCAGGGTCCTGGGAACAAGCCCCGCATTGGGCTCCCTGCTCCGTGGGAAGCCTGCTTCTCCCTCTCCCACTCCCCCTGCTTGTGTTCCTTCTCTTGCTGTGTCTCTCTCTGTCAAATAAATAAATAAAATCTTTAAAAAAAAAAATTTGAAGGGAGCAGTGACTGAGACTGGTGAGCCCAGGGCTAAAATATTCAAAGAAAGAGGATGAGTAACTCGGGGTTTCTAGTTTGTGGATCAGTGACACTACCATTGACAGAAATGAAGAAATATGGCAGAAAAACATATTTGTAGAGAAAAAGTTCAGATTTTTAGAAAAAAATAATATAAAGATATAATATGACTTGAACAACTGGATATCCACATGCAAAAGAATGAAATTGGACCCTACTTCAAACCATATTAAAAAGATTAACCCAAAATAATTAAAGACCTAAATCTATAAAGTCTTTAGAAGAAACATTAAGATAAATCTTCATGACCTTGGTTTGGGCAATGATTTCTTAGATACAACATCAATAGCACAAGCAACAAAAGAAAAATAGATACATTTGGCTTCATCAAAATTTAAAACTTTTGTGTTTCAAAGATCAAGAACTCAAAGACAAGCCACAAAATGAGAGAAAATATTTGCAAATTGTGTATCTGATATGGGGTTTGCATTTGGAGAATACAAAGAACTCTCACATCTCAATAATAAAAAGATAGTAACCCAGTTTAAAAATGAGCAAAGAATCTGAATAGACATTTTTCCAACAAAGACACACAAATGGCCAATAAATACATGAAAAAATGCACAACACCATTAGCCATTAGGGAAACATTTATCAAAACTGCAACAAGATACTTCACACTCACTGAGATGGCTATAATAAAAAATACAGATAATAACAAGTGTCATCAAGGGTGTGGAGAAAATTGGAACCTTCATACATTGCTGATGGGAATGTAAAATAGTAAAGCCACTTGAGAAGAGTCTGGCAGTTCTTCAAAAAGTTAAACATTAAAAAAAAAAAAGAAGTGAGTTCAGCACAGAGTTACCATATAACCCAGCAATTCTCCTAGGCACTCCCCAAGAGAAATGCCAACATGTGTCTACACAAAAACTTGTACATGTGTGTTTATAGCAGCATTATTTATAATAGCCAATAAGTGGAAACAACCCAAATGCCCATCAATGAATACGTGCATGCATGAATGAATGAATAAAATATGGTATATTCATACAATGGAATATTATTCAGCCATAAAAGGAATGAAGTATTTGATACATGCCACAATGCAGATGAACCATAAAAACATCATGTTAAGTGGAAGAAGCCAGACACAAAAGGTCACATATTATATGACTCTTTATGTAATATATCCACAATAGGCAAATCCACAGACACTAAACATGCATTAGTATTTACCAGAAGATGGGATAAAAAAAAAAGAAGTGACTACTTCATGGCGTAGGGGATTTTCTCCAGGGTGATGAAAAAGTTCTGAAACTAGAGAGGTGGTGATTGCACAACATTGTGAATACCCCAAATGACATTGAACTGTACACTTCAAAATGGTTGTGTGTTTTGTGAATTTTACCTCAGTTTTTTAAAAACTTTATTATTAAACCTGTCTTTCAATTAAACCAAGTATTCAACTGAATGAGAACATTAAGATCATCAAAGTTTGGCATCTCATTCATAGAATATATCTACCACAGACATGTATAAACACTGAAATATAATATGCAGTTAGAGTTTATAATCTTGGGAGGGAAAATTTTTTTAAATAAATTTTATTCAGTTCTCCCAAAATGGTATGTTTGGCATGTTACTCCAAAATCCCTAAATAATTATCATTAAAGGCAAAAGTGCTTGTTTGTGAAAAGCATATAATTTTTCCGGGAGCATGTTGACATCACAAAGAATATTTGAGGTCTCACTTCTTGAGATGTCATTTACTATAATTGACAGAGGATATTTAGCTCATTGCTAACATGATGTACATGTTCTTACTCTTGTCACTAACATGTCTGGATCATGATTAAATGAATTCCTGGAAGTTGCTATTAGATGAAAATCTTTGCAAGTGGATAGAATGTGACATCAGGAAGGGCCTGGCAATGGGCTGTGGGCTAAGATCCAGGCAGGCTATATATTTTAATCACCTCATTTATTCCATTTTCCAGGCCACCCATTATATAGACAACTATTATACATCTTGAACCTGAATAGGAACTTTCTCTGATTTAGGGAACCAAGTCTCACAACAAGACTGATGTTAAGTACAGTTTTGTCAGCATGAGTTGGCTACTCTCATGTTATCATAGCAACAAGTCCAATTCAGGGAACCTGACACAACCTCAACTTCACAAAGTTCCTAGATGACTGATTATTTCTTATTAGTTACCTGCTTTGAGTACTATAATCAAGCACCATGTGTAGTCTTGTGGGCACCTAACCTCACAGCCAAAGTCTGTCCACACCAGCCACCCACCCCCCACATGCAGACATACAACTTACCTCTTGGCCACCTCTGGGACCTACAAATGCACACCCCAATGACAAGATATGCCCTTTGGGGGATGAGGCCCAAGGAAGAAGCCTTGGAGACCTGGGAGATGGGCTTTGGCACCATTTGGAAGGGAAATCCACTGTCCAGTAGCCTGAGCATGGTTGGGAGATGGAGAGAGTATATAGAACCAGCTGCAGCTGGGCACATGGCCCAGTAGACCTTTCACTCTGTGGGGAGGGGACTGGCTGGAGAAAGATGCAGCCAGGTGCTTTCAAAAGGTAAAGACCGAAGCATAGGGTTGGTACTACCTCAGGCTAATGTTCAGCACACTCTAGAGCTTTAACAGTTCCATTGACCACAGGCTTCAGAATTATTTCACTTAAGATTAGCCTTATCAGTGAGTTACAAAGGAAGGAAGCTGAATGGGGAAAGTCAGCAGCCTGTCCAGGGGCAAAGGGCATGTCACATGAGGTTTCTGACCTCAGATGTTACTGAGCTTCTACTCCTGTCCCTCCAAAGCCCAAAGCACTGCTCGGCTATTTCCCAAGAAGGGCCACATATCTAATGTGGGGGAGGCAAGGACATGGGGAGAGTCCCAGCCAAGGGGCTGTGGGGGAGTCTCCAAGGTCTCCATCTGGTTTTCCAGTCTTACCCCACTTATGGAGCTCTCTCTCCTCTTCTCTGTCACCTCCTACACATGGCTAATGCCCCCAGGCTAAAAGACTTCTTAGTTCACCAATTTATGCTCTTTATTCCTGTTCTCTCAAAGCAATTCCTCACAGCTTGTTAAGTCTTTGATGCTATTAATAAGATGTTTTCTATATTTTGTGGAGATACTTTATTTATGAGAAAGTTGGGCTAAATTATAGTCAACTATCACTGGAGGTAGAAATCCCAAGATGGCTTTCACATCTTTGTTTTTTGGCAAATTGTGTTTCTGTAAATGGACCCCAAGTAGAGCTTCAAGTTTCCTTTGACCAGCTTTGAAAATGCATTATTGAACAAACATTTGTCTAACCAGCACTTACTGAGTGTTGCACTATTTAAAGCACTATAGTAATCTTCAGAGAAGATACAAAATTGAAAAAGATGCAAGCTGCGCCATCAGAATAAGGTATAATCTTGAGGGGGAGTCAGACATGTGTGTAAATAATAAAGGAGTGAGGGAGGAAAGTGAAGTACAGAAATGAACTGAGTCTGGAAGTAACAAGCCTTGAGATTACAAATTGGAACAGAGATGTCATGTTTTGTGAGGACTATAAATCAAAGGTCTCAAAATGGTAGGCCACAGACTGAATTCAGCCCACAAACGTGTTTGGTTTGGCCCACACAGTGTTTTAAAAATAGGAGATTTCCCATTTTAAAAAATCTGGATTTCCATCCTCTGAAAACTCAGAAGATCTGGCAACTGTCCTCATTGCCAACTGGCAGCCATCAACTGAAGCTAAGTAGAAGCAGCTTCCTTAGGGAGAGCTTAAGTTCTTCAACTCACCGCATTTCCCATCAGCCCTCCACTGCCGTCCTTCACCCTCCGCATGTTTCACTTTCTCCATCTAATGAAAAGCACTGTATAAATGCAGCTTCCAGCCCTTTTCGGAATCAGAGAGCAGTGGCCTTCAAGTCCACACCCCCTACACACACACACACACACACACACACACTCCCATATACACACTTAACCCTATTTTTCTATATAAAAACTGGAGATGACAAGGCCTCACCACCACCCTCTTTCAGTCATTTGTCTACTTTGTAGGTATTTAAGCTGAGGATCTCTGTGTGTGTTGATCCTGTCCCCACAGAGTTGAAGAAATGGTGCACTTAAGGATTCACCTCTCCTGGTTCTTCCAAAAAGAGAAGAACATCAGGCTCTAGTTTTCCTAGACTATGAGGGAAAGAAAAAAAGAGAATACAGCTTGCACTGCACTGAGGAATGATAAAAGAGAAACTGGACCCTGCGCCTGGGAGTGGGGATGGAGGAAGGCCATGGGCAGCTCAGAGGGAGTTCCAGTAAGGGGCGCCATTCAGGTGTGCAGGAGCTGTGTTATGTTGACGTCTTTGCCAACTGATCACCCAGCCTTTGCCGGAGAAAAATCTCCCACTGCCTCTGTCACCTTCTGAGTACTTCCCGTGGATATACTTCAGCTTTCATCACTGGGAAAAAAAAAGATCTAGCTGGGTAGTGAGGATGGCCTTCTCTTTCTGGTAAGGGCTGAGCTGAGGGAGACATACAGATACATTCCCTGAGATTTCAAAGTATTTTTATGTGTGATGGTTAAATATAGTTGACAGAATAAAACAGCATACAGTTTGAAGTTGGACTAACCCGGCCTTGAACCCTGGCTCTGCTCCTCATCACCGGGTACCTTTTCTTCTAAGTTTCATGGTAGCTGCAAGGATTAAACAAGATGATATATGTAAAGTGCAAGGGACAGTGCCTAATACACAGCAAGTACTCAATAATTGTTAGCTTTTATTATTGCTTCACTTTACATAGGATCATGTACTGATCATGAATCAGTACAAATTTTACTTTGGGTCTCTGCTCATCTTAATTATATTCCTGCACTGATGAGAAACTCAGAATTAAATGACAGATAAAAGCTGGTGTACTTGTTACACCATATTTTACATGTAAAAGTCAGAACACGGTTTGAAAAATAGGGGGAAATTTACAAGTAATAGGGCATGTCTTATATGAGTGATTTATAAATAAAATGGTAAGTCATGTCATTTTTTTTTTCTAGCCTTCTGTATAAACCATAAGGCCTTGCTCATGGGCAAAAGAACTTTAAACCCAAGTAGGGTTTGGTAGGCCATTCCAAGCCACTGTGTGATACACCGCTCATACCTCAACAGAAAGTTTTGCTTTCTGACATTCCAGCTTGTCCCAGCCTCTGGTCTTATTCATTTGAAATCCATATTTGTGTCTATTCTGACTCAGGCTTGGATCTCCTCATCTTTTCAATATTAATGGTCAGTCTATATTGTTATTAATCATGACCTAAGGTTTTACCCAAATACTCATTCTATTCCCCTAAGTGAATATAGACTGGATACATTGACCATACCACCCTCCCAACTTTTCTTCTTGTTCAAAGCTCTACATCACCCTTTCTTCCTAAAGTTCTTCCCTTATAGCTTGAGTTCCCAAGTTTCCACGGGACCTATATTTATTTGAAGAGGAGAGTAAATTTTTTATTGAAGATTAACACGCATACAAAAATAGAAAACTGCACAAATCATAAGTGTACAACTCCATAAATTTTTTTTCTTTTTTTCTTTTTTTTAGAGAGAGAGAGAGTGCGTGCAAGCTGGGGGGCGGGCACCAGAGGGAGAGGGAGAGAGAGAATCTTAAGCAGGCTCCAAGCCCAGTGCAGAGCCTGATGCAGGGTTTGATCTCATGACCCTGAGATCATGGCCTGAGCTGAAATCAAGAGTCAGAAGCTTAACTGAGTGAGCCCCCCAGGGGCTCCAGCTCCACAAATTTTTCTAAAGTGAACACTCCTGTGTAACCCATGTTCAGATCAGGAAACAGTCATAACTCTCTCTCGCCATTCCCCATTTGAGAACAGAGTTTAGACTGACGTGCTTCTTTTTAACTTTCTATACATGGAATCAAACAATACAGATTTGTCTTTCCCTGACTACTTTGCTCAATACTGTGTTTGTGAGATTCATTCATATTTTTGCATATGGTAGCATAGTTATTCTTGTTACTGTATGTATTTCTTTGCTTGAATATAACACAATTTATTTATCCATTTTACTATTGATGGATATTTGGGTTCGATCCAATTTTTTGTCTATAACAGATATTGTTGCTGTAATGCATTTGCTCAAGTCTTTTGGTTACTATCTACCCACTTCTGTTGAACGTGTACCTAGGAGAAGGCTGGTTCGTATGATTTGCAAGCGTTCAGCTTTAATGGCTACGGCCACGCACTTTTTCAAAATGGTTGCAACAATGTATACTCCCAGCAGTTGTGCAAGAAGGTTCCAGTTGCTCTGTATCCTCCCTAACACTTGGTGTTGCAGAGCCCCTTTTAATTCCTTTTTCATTTGTGCTGCACAGCTCCCCTACCTCCCACTGTATTGAGATAGTTTTAGCTTCCAATGTCACCCTCTATCCCTGCACCCCCACAACCCCAATTCAGCAGCATCCCTGCACTAGTTAGTATTTACATTAAAACTAAACCCACCCTTGTGGTCCAGGAACTACTTTGTATATACTATCAGTAAAGAAGTGACATCATTACTCATTACACAGTCCTCTTAGACTTCCCATATTGCATCTTGCCTAGCTTGGAGCTAGTTGACCTGAACAGTCATAGACATGTCTTTACACCTGGTGCTAGTCCTGTGAATGTGAAATTTTATAAACCTTCTATTTCAAAAATATTGCTGCATTAGATCCAGAAGTATAAAGGACCCTTTAAAATGATTAAAAATAAAGTGACTGGGAAGGAGATAGCAATCTTAGGGACCTACTGCTTTACAGCAAGCATGACCTCAGGGCCATAATGTTGGAGATATCATAGAGTGAAGGATTAAAGCAAAATGCAAGTGTATGATATCAAGGCCCTCTAAGATCTGCTTCTTATTAAACTTAGCCAAAAGAGAATCCACTCACATTCTTCTTCTCCTAAATGTAGTTCCTTTTACTAGAAAAGAGATCACATAAATTCTAATGTATTCCATTTCCTTCTAAAGCATTTCTCAGTGCTAAATTCAATTTTTTTCTAAAAGCAGAGGACAGATGAAGCATTTCAAAGAAAACACTTCAGGTAAAACATTATTTTTTTTTCAAATCTACATTCATGCTCATGTATTCTTTAGTCAAAATGTTTGAGCACCTACTTAATACACATAGAATTATGAGGAATAAAGTAGAGGATTACAACATGCCTGGTTTCAAATAACTTATGGCTTATGAGACATAAGTAATAAATATTTGTAAAGAAAACCTTTATTTGCAACCCCCAACTTTTTGCTCTAAGGAAAAACATCCTTAGTTTTTTATCTCTTCTGGGATAAAAACCTTTATTATTCACTTGGACTATAGCAAAGTAATCTCAAATTATTCTTCCAGAAACAATTTCTGTATGTATTTCTTTGCTTGAATATAACACAATTTATTTACCCATTTTACTATTTGTGGTTAAGAGATTTCCATCTACTAGTTCCCATACCATTATGCATTTTTTCAAAAATTGGGTTTGACTATGCTCTCTTTTGTAAATAACCAAAAGCCAGAATTTTATCTCTATGTAAGTGAATCTCTTTCTATCTCTCTCTCTCCTTTCTGATTGTGAAAGCTAGGAAAAATGGTCAGTGGTTTTTGAAATCCTTATATAACTCAATATTCCAATTTGAATGTGAATTATAAATCTTTCAGAAAGGGTCAGTTTTACCATCTGGAGTGCAATAATATAACCCTTAACTTTAAGCAATGATTCCACACAGCTAAATTTGGGCTCGTTTTCTTTTTGCCATTTTTATAACTTTTGTCTGTAGCAAAAGAAAAATGCATTATTCCATTGATTAAATTAAATGCCTCTCTTCCAGCTATCTTTAAGTCTATTAGACTACTAAACCACCATTTGTGGTTTTTAATTGACTTTTCCTAGACTTCATTTAACCCACATACACACAAGTCACTCTATTCTCCCCTTGAGTCATGCATTTAGGTCCTATTAACACTAATGGAATTTATATGCATGCACGCTGAGGGAGAATAAGCCCCTTAAACACCTTTTTAATGGAACAATTTTGTTTCTTTCCATTCCTCTTCACACTCTCAGTTTGGACTTTCTCTCACCAAAACGTGCTTCCAAATAATGTAGTTCTGATTTCTTTTATTGATCATTCCTGGAAAAAAGCGGCATGACTAAATCATTACTACTGTATTAGATTTTCTGGTTTCACAGTGAAATTCACATGTTGCTTTCGTTCCAGTCCCGTAGTTTCCAGCAAATATATTTAACTCACAGAATTTTTTTTATCCTCCTGAAGACTTGACTAGCCAGAAGTCAGTTAAGATAATGAATATTTACCCAGGAGGCTAAAGATTTTTCCACCTTAACATGAAAATAAATAGGCATGTTTTCAGCCTCGCCCACCTTACAGTGTTTTTATTTGTTTACATTTTAGGGATTTTTTTTTTTTTTAAGTACCTATGACATAGGACTTGAACAACATGTTCAAATTTAGAACAGTAAAGTAACAAGAAAATAAATTGTGCCACAGGAACCATAAATCTGCAGGAAGTAAAACTATACCTCCAATGTGTATGCTAACAATTCTATTTTTGTTTAGCTTGTAGAAATGTATTATTCTTTATTGTTCTTATAATGGCTTTATGGATGGTCTTTACAAGCCAGCTTTGTTTTCCTTTCTCATTTGTGAAGTGAGGGACTGGATAAGACTATCACGACTAAATGCCTTGCAGAGCGCCAGAAAATTGCCGTTTTGGTAGATCAAGTGTTGGAGGATATCTGTTGAAAACATCTGTTAAAAATTGAATGAATGAATGAATGAATTCTCTTTCAAGTCTAGAACTAAGTATTTATTCTATTTTCAAAAATTAGAAATATACAGGAATTAGTCTAAGTAGCAAAAGTATAAATTAAACAGCAGACGTTCCCCAAACATCCAATGGAATAAAACTAAAACTGACTAGTCTCTGTTTTATTCTTTCACTTTTTGGTATAACACCAATAAACCCGGCGTTGATTATTTGCCACTCTGAAGTAAACTTAAACTTTACATTATAAAGAGATGATATTCTGTTATATTTGAGTATTTGGAAAACTAAATTTATGTAGACAGATCTAATGGTGCATGGGGAAAGGATTGAGGATAAACATATGAAAAACTGGATAAGTAAAAGTTCATAAAAAACATTATGCGAGAAAGGAACAAAAATCATACTATATTTCTTAACTGTTTACTGAATAATATTCAGATACAACAATAATATAATGCTGTTGATTTATCCCAAAATATTGTCTAACAATATAAATGTCAATACCAGCAGGAACAGCTCAAAATGTTGAAGGAGATTACATCTGGGGACTGGAACTAGGGGTATAAAAGGGTGAGGGAAGAATTGTTGCTTTTAACTGTGAATTTTGGTATTACGGGAAAACCCCTTGATGACACACCCCACAATAACATGAATTCCAGTGTAACTGAATGAATTGGTGGTTGGTTCCTGTGATCTGTACTAGACTCACCCTAATAATTTTGTTAACTTAACAATGCTACAACCCCATATTATATCACACAATTGAATTTTTCTGGACTCAGTTGAGAGTGTTGTGTGGAATTTTATATCATTTACATAAATTATATCATTTGCGTTTTAACTACATACACGTATTAATTTGTTGAGAATAAAAATCAATTTAGAAAAGCTTGAATTTTATATTGAGTCTATCCAAGTTTTGCTCTTTTAAAAACTCAACTCCAGTTTAGAAGGTGAGCGGTTATAGTGAAAAAAGAGAATTCAGCCCCCTCCTTGGTGACTTTAACATGACTTCCCCATCTAACTGTCTTTCTCTGATTGCTCATTGTTTCCAAACACCTTCCTCTCACAACTGACTGGAAGAATTGGTTGGGGCACCTTAAGTGGTATGGCCAGAATGAATACAGTAAGAATAAAGCTCTCAGGTTCCTTAGTTTTCCTGCTGTAAACCTCAGTGCAACCTCATTATTTTTACATTAAATTTTGCATTAATGCAATAAAGTGACTTTCATCATATTGTAGTGATATAAAAAGTGTGAGAAGGTAATAGAATTCATGAAAACTATGACTTTATATTCTCTGACTTTCAAGGTTGGAAAATTTTAACTCTACAATAATGTATCCACATATTTTTTATTAATGTATTCTCCATTATGTATAATTTATTATGGAAATAAGGCTTTGTTAGAATAATTAATCAAATCAAATAATTTTGGGTACATTCTGAAGCTGTCTGGAGTCCTCGCATACAAAGATGAGCATTATGCATGAAGTATGGTACTTAGTACTTACTTAATCAGAAAAGCTTTTAGGTTCAGTCTTGGAGTTGAAGGAGGAGCATAATTAAACAATGGCTTTTAGCATTAGCCTTTTGATGATCAGCTTTTGTTCTCTCTCCTAAATAACTTCACTTCCTTCTCTCCCATCTCCGGTGGAAGGACTAGATATTCATACTGCAAATCTCCCCCCAAAGAATCTTCTGTCGCAGCTTCTTTGACTTCCATCATGTACCATGTCCTGAAAGGGCAATCCAGCATCTCCCATGGCACATGGTAATGACTGGGCATGTACTGTTTTACTCTCGCCCTCTACAACCTCAGCGAAAACTGTGATTGAAAGGGTCCTATCTTATATCACACTTGCTTTTAACAACTGCTCACCTCCAAGCCACTCCACATTCCCTGAGGTCTTTGACTGCTGGATCAATCTTCTACATGCCAATGCCTTTTTCAGTAGAGAAATTTAATTTCTGTGAATTTAATTATACATGACTGTGGAGCAGTAAAAAAATAAACAATAATTTAAACAATGCCTGCATTTCCGTGGCCATTCCTTTCCATTTATAACCCTACGGCTGCTCAAGTTGGAGTGGGATTTGCTATTTCCTAGGACATATTCTGTTCCTGATACTTTCTCAAACTATGAGCATCTCACCTTACTGTGCATGAGTCTATTATTAAGCCAACTATTACGCATGGTTCTTAATGAAGAAACATTGATCTTTTCTAAAGATGGAGGGAAAATTGAAAATTAGTTTAAAAAGAGAGAGAGATAGGGGAGAATGGGAATAATCAACTCATCCTGGCTTGCTCAGGACTTTCCTGGCTATAGCACTAAAAGTCCCACATTCTGGGAAGCCTCTAGTCCCAGGCAAACTGGAATGGTTGATCATCCCACTAGTAGAGTCCAAGCACCAGAAGGAGCAAAGGTTCTTGGAAGAGTGTGAGGCTGAGTGTGAGCAACACTCCAGCCCAGGTTCCAACTCTCCTCCTTCACATCACTCTGTCCAAATTCTCCGGGTGAGTGAGAGAAAGAAAGTAAGCCTTAGCTGACTCTTGACTTAAGCCAAAGGACTAGAAAGCTGGGTTACTAATATTTTATGCAAACTTTTTAAAAAAGGGATTTCTATAACTTTTCACTGTGTATTTCTCAGACTCTTATACCATGAGGAGGAAAAGGTAATGAACCACAGATAACAAAGTGGTCTACCTTCAGCCACACAATAATTATGGGGAAGATCTAGGATTTCCTGTTCTTGGCCTGGCCTGCTGAGCCATTTTGTCTTGGTAAGTTACTTAACCCTATCTGGGCTTCAGTTTTGTTTTGTTTGTTTTTTTAATCTTTAGCCTTTTTAAAAAGAGACCATCTATTTCTGGCTAACTGACTGAATGATGGTGAGGATCAAATAAAGAAAATATGATAATTCATGGGACAAATCCTTACTCAGACCTCTTTTCTGCAACCTTCCAGGCCCCTCACCCTACCAGCTCATTTTGGCCTAGTCCTATGATTATTTTCTCTATTCCAAACATTAAAGTTGCCTGTCTGAGATTCCTTAGAGGTTTTTTTTCTCATTGTGAATGTCAAAAGAAACCAGTAATATGAAAAGAAGTCAAACCCTTGGCTAATGGGAGAAGGTAAATAGGTCTCAGTGTCCTTCTAGTTTCCATCATGGGCTTCCTTCTCCATTTTTCTGGTCCAGAAGGGGTTATCTAATGATGGGAATATCACATCAGGTAGGACATGATGGCAAAAAATAAATGAAAGAACTATCTGAAGACAGCAGATTTTGGAGAATTTTCTAAAACAGCACTGACATCCATCACTGATTTCAACTCCTAGTTAACATCCTGAAATGATAGAAGGATTCAGAGTTAGACACCCAACTGACAGATCCGAGTAGTCAAATTGAGGATATCAGATGAGTTTCGTTCTACTCCTAACAACTTTATATATTAGCATTAGATTTTCTAAAACTATGGCCATTTCCAAGGACAAGTATAGCCAAAATTAGAAGAACAAAAATAAAACATATTGCAAAATTAGAAATATGTATCTGAAATTTTCACTTGAAAAACTAAGCTGCAACCAGGTTGGGAATATTCGTGCATAATACTGATGTCACAAGCATTAATTAATTAGTGAGAGTAACTGAGATGTGGGTCTATTCAAATGACTGTAATCACCTTTGTACAGTGTGCTGGCTATTCTTCTTTTACCTTACAAATGCATTCTGTAAGAAGAAGCATTGCCAGGATACCAGAGAGACCTGAAGAGCGAAAAATTGGGGGATATATTCCACATCCCTACCCAGTTCCCTCTTCCTCCTAGCCAGGCTCTATTTTGACAATGACTGCATTATTCTGTGTAAGGCCCCAGCTCCTGCTGAGTGGTCCTGGCATCATGTCTACAGCACTCACCAGCTTCTAGGAAAACTGCTTCCTCCACTTGCCCCTCAGGTCTCGGGGTTATAACAGCTTCCCATTGATGCTAGTCTCTGGGTAGTCACCATTCATTGTTGGTTTTTTTAACTATGTTGTATTAGTTTGCCAGAGCTGCCCTCATGAAATACCACAGACTGAATGGCTTAAACAACAGAAATTTATTTTCTCATAGTTCTGGAAGCTGTCCAAGATCAAGATCCAGCAGGGTTTGATTTCTGACATGGGCTCTCCCCTTGGGCTGCAGAGGGCCACCATCTTGCTGTGTGCTCACATGACCTCTTCTTTGTGCTGGGGCAGGGGCAGGAGAGATGAAAGAGCTCTCTGGCCTTTCTCATAAGGACACTAATCCTATAGAATCAGGGCCCCACTCTTATGATCTCATTTAATCTTAATTGCCTCTTTATAGGCTCCATCTCCAAATACAGTTACATTGGAGGTTAGAGCTTCAACATGTGGACTTTGCAGGGAGAGGGGTGGGGTTGGGACACAAACACTCTGTGCACAACACATGCCCATCCTTCTGTAAATAGGCTCTGTTAAACTGTCCATCATGAACCCCTTTAGGTATGTTATCTTCTTCCTGCCAGGACATTGACTGATACATGTATGAATGACAAAACAGTGAATTGAAGCAAACTCTGGATTATACAGGTTAAAAAAATGAAGAAGAAAAAGAACCTTTTATCTAAATTTTCATATAATTAAAGTATCTTCTTTTTCTTTTCTATGTAGACAATGCAAGAATCAATTCCTTTCAAAATAGTTGCTTCATTTTATCTAGCTTTTTTATACAGACCCCTAAAAATATCTTAATTATAATGTCAAATTTTTAACTATCCTCCAAAAGATTATTTGCACCTGTTGAGGCCATTTTGAAAGACCACTTCGGTGTAATGCCAAAAGAGAACATTACATAAAAATTTTTTTAGCTAAGATATGTATGAAAGCAACTAGCTCTCTTGTTTCCAAAACACATCAAAAAAAGTGAATATAAATTCAAGGATATTGGCCAAAGATATTGCCTGGGTGGTTCAGTCAGTTAAGCATCTGACATGATTTCAGCTCAGGTCAGGATCTTGGTGTTGTGAGATGGCCCTGAGTCAGGCTTCACACTGGGCATGGGGTCTGCTCAGGATTCTCTCTCTCCCTTTCCCTCTGCCCCTCCCTCCCTCCCCACCCCCAAGCTCCTGCTCCTGTGTGGGCTCTCTCAGAAAGAAAGAAGGAAAGAAAGAAAAAGAAAGAAAGAAGAAAGAAAGAAAGAAAGAAAGAAAGAAAGAAAGAAAGAAAGAAAGAAAGAAAGAAAGAAA